>NC_079221.1:25082978-25132978 GCF_029633865.1 Lampris incognitus
GCAGAACGGGCAAGCGGGCAGGACGGGCCAGCGGGCAGGACGGGCCAGCCGGCAGGACGGGCCAGGCGGCAGGACGGGCCAGCGGGCAGAACGGGCCAGCAGGCAGAACGGGCAAGCGGGCAGGACGGGCAAGCGGGCAGGACGGGCCAGCCGGCAGGACGGGCCAGGCGGCAGGACGGGCCAGCGGGCAGGACAGGCCAGCCGACGCTGCTGTGTTACACGTCACGCCACACCGCCTCCGCTCGCAGGACGCCGGCACGCTGTGTAACACCACACACTGGCACTTCAGTATGCCACCTTTGTTTGGTTCAGTGTAAAAGAATAAAACTGGGGTAAAGACGGGTCTTCATTATGGGATCTCTGTAAAAACTCTCTATCTCTCTCTCTCTACCCCCACCGCCACCATGACAACTCCCAGTCAGCAGCTGCAACTCTCACACCTCCGCCTGGCCGAGAGAGAGCAAGGAGAACACCGTCAAAGGTAATGGAGGAAAAAAACATGGTGGAATGACAGGAAGACAGAGAAACATAATTGGGAAGGGTGACTGGAGGGCGAGCAAATAAAAGTGTGCCCTTTTTTTTCTTTTTTTGCCCCTTTCTCAAGGGCGAGTGTGTCCCCGTTGGAAATATTCCTTGGGCCCATGCAGTGTGAGAGGGGTACGGGCGGGAGTTTGAGGACCGCCACGTGCTCAGCACTTCAGTTCTGGTCTGGCTAACATGTCTGTTACAGACCAACAGCTCAGATCCCCAGGTTTGAAAATGAATTGAGAGTCCCCGAATGAAAAAAATAAAAATAAAATAGTGGAAGTAAAGCATTTCAAATGTAGCACATTATAGCTAACAACTGATTCCTGATCATTTGGGAAAAGGCAGCACAATCCCAAACCCACTTGACCTGCCATTCACATGAACCTCATTCTGACTGGCCCAAATATATACACACATACATACACACATACATACACACACACACACACACACACACACACACACACACACACACACACACACATATATATATATATATATATATATATATATACATACATATATACATACATATACACACACATACATATATACATACACACACATACATATATATATATATATATATATACACACATATATATACACACACAAACACACACACACACACACACACATATATATATATATATATATATATATATATATATATGTAGTCTTTCTTTGAACAAATCTGATACTTTTTTGATAAAAAATCTCTCTGCTTGTTCTCCTCAGCAGAGGGCGGGTCTACTGATGGGTAGAGGCTTGTCCACCAAGGGGCTTGAACCTGAAACCTGGATGAGGAGGGGGCCTACTGATTACACGACCACCCTGTCCGCCCTGTAGAAGAAATTAGAAATTCAAAGGAGCTGACGAGGTCATTGCAGACAGCCTTTAAGCCCAGAAGATGGACAAACTTAGAATTTGTTCTACGCCTCCTATGTTGTCGGCGATGAATCTGTCCCAGTTTTCTGTCACACCATGCAGCATTTGTCCTTCGCCATGCCTGCTCAGGGCAGCTTTCTCCTGACAATGTTAGCTATGTGGATTATCATGTCCTTTATTATCATTGCCGGGGGAAGAAGTGCGAGAAAGAGAGAGGTAGAAACAAAATGAGGGAAAGAAAAGAGAGACAAAATGAGAGATATGCTTCTACATACAACGACACATCACCCGGGTGCATGGAGTCAGTCTTACCCAACCGTCAACACCTTCGCCAAGCTCCTCTTCCTCCCCTCCATCCTACTTTACTTATCCTTTTTATCTCCAAACACCCCCCCCTCTCTCTCTCTCTCCAAACACTCACCAGCAGCTCCAACAGGCCTGGGTGAGAGGTAACAGCAACGCTAAAACCAAAAGTGCCATCAATCAGTTCCCTCCTCTTGAAGCACACTGTCGGGCCTTTTGGTGCGAAAGTGAGAACGGCCACAGGTGTCTTTTTTTTCCCCCTCTCTCTCTCTCTGTGGGTCGTCTTTTTTTCCCCCTCCCTCTCTCTCTGTGGGTCACTTCAGTCTCACAAGGGAGCAGGTGGCCTTAAAACTTTGCGAAGTGCAAATAAAAAAAAGACGTTCATTCTGACAAGAAAGTTCCTTTACAAAGACTGTTTATGAAACTAACCATTTTGAAAAATCTACACTCTCTCTCTCTCTCTCTCGCTCTCTCTTTCAGGAAACAACATGTTGCCTACAGCTTATTATGGAATACTGCCGAGCCAATCTAACACCTTCTCCTTCAAAGAAATAACACATTTGATGACTTAAAAAATACATATATTTATGATGAGCAGTGTTGAATTTGGGGTAGCAATCACTTTTCAAAAAAGAGAATTTCAGCGAGTTGAAAGGCAAGTGATTCTGGCCTTGCTGTATATATCTCTTCCCACTCTCATTCTACACTATCTCTCTCTCTCTCTCTCTCTCTCTCTCTCTCTTTCTCTCACGCACACACACATACACACTTTTTCTGCCATTCTTTCACACAGATGCATGTGTGACAAACCACGGAGAGCTGGGTGCACAGGTGGGTCGGCACCCCAAGGTTGGAGTGTGTGTGTGTGTGTGTGTGTGTGTGTGTGTGTGTGTGTGTGTGTGTGTGTGTGTGTGTGTGTGTTTGGGGGACTTAAAAGTCAATTGACTGGGTGACATCTGTTTTTTCATTTATCTTCCAACCCTCTTTCTTCACTTTAGGCTTGGGAGTGCTGTCCTGTGTGTGTGTGTGTGTGTGTGTGTGTGTGTGTGTGTGTGTGTGTGTGTGTGTGTGTGTGTGTGTTCATGTGCTGCAATGGGCAAAAGAAGATAAGCCAAAAAGGGTATGTGGGTTGACCTCCTGGGGCTATGAAAATCACATCTGTTGCCAGTAGGAAAAAAAAGTATGATTTTTCTTTTTTGTGTCTCTGCATGTCTCAGCCCTTCTTCCCAACAGCCCTGGCCTTCCCTCCATCTCATTTTCCTCCCCGGTCTCACATCGAATCCTCCTGTCACTGCACATCTCTATTTTCCAAAACTATTCACTCCTCTCCTCTCCTCTCTATCTATGCGTCTATTCAAACCACTGGCCTGCTATTTGTGTGGCCCGCCAGTGACAAAACACCGCCACGGTGACGGCCCGGGTGTAATCCCCGTCCGCCCGGCCCCTCCATTCTGCTCCTTGTAGCCCTGAAGTTATGGGAAAACATGGTGGAGACAAAGGTGGTAGTGGGTGGGTGGGAGAGGGAGGCACACCACAAGGAACGCCGACGGAGGGCTGGGTGGATCACAACAACTGTTTGACTTTCAATCCCTCGCAGTGGCGACAACGGGGATTCGCCGAGGCGGCAGACAAAAAAGAAGCCGGGCTCAGCATAGCGAGGGTTAATCCACTCTACCATGCTTTGCTGTGCCCCCGGATTTGGCCCTCAATTGGCCGAGGGGACGGGCAGACGGACTTTAACCCCTCCACCACCGACTGTCACTCCTAACCCCTCCCCCCACCACCCCCACCCCCACCCCGTCCCCATCTTGTTGGCTGCCTTCATGCTCCTGGCCTTACCTTTCATCCTGTAATCCAGGCCTATGGGATCTTAGTGGGCCTAGACATAATTAACCCCCCCACACACACACACACACACACCCTCCAACACCCCCCACCTCGAAGGGGCCCAAGCGGTTTCTTCTCTCCCTGCGTTTTATTCCCTTCATCTTTCTCTAGCGCTATTCTTTCTCTCTGCCCCATTTTTCTCTCTGTCCTCTCAGACCTTCTCTTCCCCCGCCTCAGCCAACGCAAAGGCAGTCATCAACTTTTCTCAGGGCAGGAGATTTTCTAAAAAGTCCCATCAGCTCCCCAAATCCCCACCACTACGAACCATGTGTCAAACAAGGTAGGATCTAACATTTAACTCACCTATCTCTCTCTCCCTCTTTCTCTCTCTTGCTCTCTCTCTCTCTATTTTGCTTCAGCAAGTTCAGCACTTCCTTCACCCTGCCTGCCGATCAGATGAAGCTAAATTAAAACGAGGGATTTTCTCTCTCAACTGCTTGAGTCTCTGGCCAAAAGGAAGAAAGAAAGCAAGCAAGAAAGAAAGAAAGATGGATAGATGGGAGGAGGAAACGGGACGGCTGTATTACAACATTGAGAACAGGGCCTCCTCAGTCATTCATGACAGATCTGCATTTCTATGCCCCCCCTCTGCCTCTTTCTCTTTCCATACCTTCAACCACCACTACCCCCCCCTCTCCAACCATACCACCCATTCACACAAGGACCCGTGGAGGTGCCCCCATCGCTGCCTGGTCACAAAGGGCCTTTAGGCTTCTATGTAATCTCTTAATGAACTGCAGTGGAGGAGAGGGAGCGTTCCTTTTACATAAACCATGTAGACGAGCTCTCCCTTTTGTTTCTTGATACCATCTACAAAATGGATTACCAGGGCAGGGAGGTTCATGTGTGTGTGTGGGAGGGGAGGGGACCAGTCTTTTTAGGTAGTTTATTTTTTCACGTAAAAAGGTAGTTAAGTAGTAAGACCAAAAAAATAACGAGGTTAAATAGCAAAAGCCCTGAGCTTCGAGGAATGGGGTTGCTTTTTTTCTTCTTCTTCCATGAGCTTGTTTTAACGTGCAGCTTAATATACACACGAGTACACACAAACTGCACATGCACATACATACATACGTATGTACATACGTACATACATACGTACGTATGTACACAGAAATATGCACACACACAGACGACACACGCACACTTTGCCTTGCTGTTTCTTTATCCTCATCCCTCTGCCTACACACAAAGGCATTAGACTGGCCTGGAGCCTTCACATTGCTAACATTCATCCACCCTGAATAGGCAGAGAACGGACGCAAGTTAAAAGAGAGACAGAGAGAGGGAGAGACGAAAAGATGTCTATCTGTCGAACATACTGCTGAACTCCAGACCCAAGACATTCAGCCATTTTTGGATTTTGTTTTAATAAGCCTGACTGAAAATGTCATGAGGGGCACAAGGTCTTCACTGAACCGTGGAAACATTGGACTATCTTTTATTCAGCCCGACGTCTCTAATTAAAAAAAAACTTAACACGCATTAATGAATATACGCCAGGTTTACCCTACTGTCCAAATTTCCAAATTAAAAAGCGACGCGTTCCTAATGTCGGCCCCCAAAAAAGGCGGCATTGCTGAAGGGCCCTGTAAGGCTGGTGGTGCACGTTGCTTTGTGTCTCTTTCGGATGAACACCAAGTTAAATGACATGGTGAAAAACAGTGTCTGGTCACACCGTCGTATCACTCCGCCCTAAGAATCGTGCTCGCCTGGTCCTTACCGGTGAACTTCTCACCCAGACAGAACACACACACACACACACACACACACACACACACACACACACACACACACACACACACACACACACACACACACACTGATTCCGCGGTATGCCGGTTGCATTGGTTGCGCCCTCTAAACTTGCGCCGAGGGTGGACACGTATTTTGGTGCTTTTCAAAATGCAAGGGTGACACGCCAAGTTAAATGACACGCTAGGCCGGTAGTTGTTGCTGTGTTGTCTCTCGTGTTGCCGGAGAGGAAAAGGTGTCCCGAGAACACAAAACGACCCGCTGGTTGGTTAAAAAGCGGGGGCGCAGACTTCACTTTAAACCGCGGTATACGTTTCAGAAGGCGCGCGCTATCGGCCAGACGTTGCAACACAACCCAACTCGTCAGGTTCTTCTTTTCGACGCCATTGCGCACTTAATGTGATACCAATCCGTTTGCATCTCGGGACCCAAATGCTTTCCGTTTCGCGTGTCTGTTGCCTCAGTGCCATTTCTGCCAAATGGTGGTCAAATGGCACAGACAACACAGCCGCCACACTATCACACCTCCCTATCCCTACATTAAAGACCATCAGCGAAATTCGAGTAACTAGCATTTTCATTTCCACAAAATGTATATATATATGTGTGTGTGTGTGTGTGTGGATAGATAGACAGATAGATGTTAATGTGATTTATGTTGCGTATGATACGCCAGCCTGTGAGTTGATTGACGATTAACTCAATCGATAGATAGATGGGCCGTGTCAGTAGGCCGAGGAGGATCTGTCTGCATGCGGCATCCCAAAGCGGCAACTCTTTGGGGGGGGCAAAAAAAAACAACAGGTGTAAGTTACATCCATTGATCTTTGTGTTTATCGGGGATTGTAGACGCGATGGCAAAACGAGTGTTTAAATTTGACTTTGCGGCGCTCTGATTGAAGCAGGCTGACAATGGCAGTACTATGACGACATAACTTACGGCAACCTTAAGCAGGACCGGAACATCCGGCCTGTATGCTGTACCGTCACATGGTCATGGTACTATGTTGGGGGGGGGCAATATTCTCTCCGTGGGGAACAAATCAACGCCCGTCGGTCGGTCGGTCGTTGTAAGTGTCCTCATTGCCCATATATATATGACCAATCAACGGACACCTGTTCAGACTATCATTACACTTCACTGTCTCCTGTTTGCGTGTGTGTTTGTTTTACGCCCCGGAGAATGGAGGGACAGAGGATGCACTGTAACTCGGAGCCAGAAACCAAATTATCAGACGACACCTCGGAGGTCGGCTTGTGGGGAAACGGGCGCACGGACAGGCGCCCTCCGCCGGTCTGTGGGCCCCAAACAGTCCCCCGTCTGACGTGCGTAATAACCACGATCCAACCCTGCGCGCGGCGACGTGATCATGCAGGGCCACACTCAGGTGACGTGAGCAGGAGCTGGCACCGGATAAAAACCACGGCTGTAAACCAAGCGGCTGCACGGTGACCTATCGAAAGTCTGCATCTCACTGACCATGTCACAGCCCCGATTCCTACAGTACTCTTGACCATCACTTCGTCTCTCATTTATTTCCGAACTTGCGCCCGTGAGTTGGCGCGGTTTCCCATAACAAGCTGTTGGATGGTGAAACACCACTGACCTCATCGAACTACTACAGCACATCCAGCATTCATTTTCTGTCTGTTGAAGCCAGGCTGCTATAATAAACATTGTAATTTATTTCATCAGACACTATATAACCCGCAACATTTGGACCTATACCCAACTACTACCAGAAAATAAATTATATATATATATATATATTAGGTCCCATCAAAAGCTGAAAAGAAAAAAAAGTTGAAAACGTATTTTATACATTATATTTTTCTTTGATTTAAACTACTTTGGTCATATTTGGACCAAATACCACCCATGTTTTGCCTAGACAAACGTGACCGGGGAAGCAGACGGTGAAATGAATCGTAGCTCTACAAGTCGTTTTGCCACCAACGTCAGTAGCACCAAGCCGAAATCGGTCAAATATCTCACCCCAAATATGCCAAATCGCTAGCAAATAAATAAATAACACAAACTCTTAAGCAATCCCGCCTCGTACGCCTTTGTGTCTGTGGTGCGGAGTGTAGCGCACGGGCCCTGTGTCCGTCCACTCCGCCTAAATACGGCCCGAGATGATGAGAGATGAGAGGCAGGACGACCGCCATGAACAACCCCTCACACACAGTCAGACATGTCTTCCTAATGGGTAAAATGTCCTATTGTCCTGTGTAATCTGTGTTAAAATGAAGGCGGGGGGGGGGGAGACAGAGAGAGACTGAGCGCGACTTACTTTGTATTTGTTGTGTTCCAATAGATGGACTCCAGAATGAGCGGCCGGGACAAGTTCACCTTGCAGGCTATAAACAAAACTCCAAAATAATATCTCCACATCGAGTCCCCCATTATTGCTGCCTCCGGGCCGGTCACAATCCGTCTCAGGGAAGAAGAAGAAGGAAAAAAAAACAACGATATATGTCCGAAAACAAGACGTCAAGATGCTCCCTGGGAAGAGTAGCCGCAAAAAAAGAAAAGAAAAAAAACAAACGAAAAAAAAACCAACAAGACGATCAAACAAAATAATTCTTTATATCCCGATCCGGCGGCGGCGGCGGCTGCGACAGGGACGCGCGCACTGATGGACACGAACCGGATCAAACGCAGAGCATCTCCAGCCAAGAGACCTGCTCCCGAGTCAGTGCCTTTCTACGCGAGGAGGAAAAAAAAACACCCCCCCCCCCAAAAAAAAGGGCGCACGGCAGTTCATTCAGCGGAGAGTGTCGTTGATATTCTCCCCTATTCACAGCGCCGTCTTCACCGCGTACATTCCTCAGAGAGAAGGGGGGGCGACCCGTGTCGCCGCTGGTGCTCAACACTGCAGACCGAGCAGCGGACGAATACAAATCCCCGTGTTAGTCCGGCCCACAGTAAACCAGCAATGCAGGTACCAATCCAAAGTGTGATAGCGGCGGCAGCGAGAAGAGACACACACACACACAGACATACACACACACGCACACACACAAGACAGGGTTGGAGGTTGAAAGAGAGAGAGAGAGAGAGAGAGAGAGAGAGAGAGAGAGAGAGAGAGAGAGAGAGAGAGAGAGAGAGAGAGAAAGAACGGCTCCAGATATCCTCGTTTCAGCTGGTGGAGGCGGTGAGCAACAAACTGGCAGCAAACGAGCTGTGGATGACAGCGGTAGAAAAATGAGGAGAAAACGATGAGATCAGGTGAGAGAAACTAATAGAGTGATCGGATATGGAAATGAACGAAACCAAACGAGCTGGGATGAAAGTTCTCATACTATAGGTCTCTTTCCGTCGCAAAACAACTGCTGCGGCTGAATCCTGCAGATCCGTCCAAAATGCCGGGCGATAACATAAGGATGCTTGAGTGCTGCTCCGAGCCTGGATAGCAAGTAACTGCAAGTAACCACGACTCGGAATATTTGGCAGAGCTTGCTTTATCCAGGCTCCGCCCCCCGCCCTTCCTGATTGGACCGATGCGTTAAACTCAATAGGAGCGCGCCTGTCAGTCAACGGGGTAACTTACTTCAACAGTGAATTGATAATCGAATTCAGAAAATGCCGTCTAACAACCTTTTCTCTTTTACAATGAGAAAAATCAATACATAGTTGTGCACCCTATTACGGAGGCAATAGGCATGTTTATCCACCTGTAGTGTGGTGCGATAGATACCCCTCAAAGAGGTAAAAAAAAAAAAACAACAACACAACTTTTGTGGAGTTAAAATTGATATGGATGATGCTGTGTAGTGAAGACTGGGGGGGGGGATATCATTCCTTCAGGCAATGCTATATACACGTTCAGCCAATATTATATACCCTTGTTGTTAAGCGTCTCAATTGAGTGTAATGGTGCAGTTTATGGTTTTTTTTCCACAAGGCAACAGCGCAGACTAGCGGTGAAGCGGAGCACGGGACAAATGAGAAAAAGTTTGAAACGGTCAAACGGAACCGAAAAATGTTTCTTTTCCACATCTGTGTGAACGTGCAACGTGCGAAGCCCTTCATATTTATTCACTTCAAGAATTGTCAAAGACATCGGGCCTAGCCTTTATGCAAATGTTATTAACTCTGATTAGGAAAAAATCGGTAATTCTTTTGTTTGGTAAGGCTAGAGGTTGTTTTTGCTATTCTTCCGTTATTTGGCCTCTGATCGCCCCTTTTCTAAACGGGACCCCTTGTTATTCAGCAGGCTGACGCTTCTTCGTGTGTGAATTCATCGTTAATCCCTTGAGTAGCGTTACACAGATAGCCAGACCAAGCTGAAAACACACGCTATGGCAGTTTCAGTAAGGAAAACAAAAATCAACAATCAAATTAACTCAATGGCCTTTAATTTAAAGGTAACCCGGAGTTCGCATACGGGCCCCATTGTGCATTTGAAAACGTTAGATTACAGGTGCAAACAAAAAAGAAAGTAAGAGAGGGGGGAGGGGGGGAACTGTGAAGTTTCGACACTCTGCACGTGCTTAATTCAATCAGCGCGTATTTACGGCAGCCGCTGTGTATTGTGCGTGTTGGTTTAGTTGATGATCAGCTGGTATAACACCAGTGAGATAATTGAAGGGCGCCCATGTGGGGGGGGGGGGGTCTGATAGTGTTTCTCCTCTAAATCAACACGCACGTCCGACTCAAGGCAAAGCCGGCAGGAAAGCCCCGGCACTGACTTGATGTTTATTGTAGCCGAACATTATAATGACCCATATTGAGGGGGGGGGGGGAATAACCCATCATTGTTGTTTCAACGACAACAAAAAAAAAGTTATAAGATTAACGTGGCAGACGGAAAACTCTGGTATAGGCTGGAGTAAAAGATGAGTAACAGGCACAACAGACACGTCCAAGTGAATATTTTGGGTAGTCCTTTTTAGCGGAGAAGTAGAAGAGAAGGGGGGAAAACACGCACACGGCCGCACACACACACACACACACACACACACACACACACACACACGGCCGCACACAATGGGAAGAAGCGTCCCGGGTTTGGAGCCTCTCTATCCTCGGGAAAAGCGAGAGGAAGCCCGCTGGTTTCTCCAGTTCCAAAATACCCACTTTCTCTTTGCTAAAATATGCCCTAAAACGTCGGGTAATTATTACTTTAGAGTTCCCTCCCCCCCGAGTCTCGACCAGGATGACAAAGACTCGGTAAACCCACACAAGGTTTGCTAGCGATTCCTTCGTTGACGCGTCTAAACAGGACGCAGTTTTGATAAAGCCCCGTGCCTCATCTGGGAAATACACAACCAAGCAACCAAATGAACATTGTCATATTGTAGTGCAGTCTGAAACCAAACTAGGATGAAAACAATCAAAATTACAATCCTGTTTTGATAAGTATATCATTTAACAGCATATACAATATAGGTTATTTAGCTTATATAGATAAATAATATTAGCTATAACTCATAAGCTATATTTTGTTGACTTAAGTTTTGTGATATATATATATGTGTGTGTGTGTGTGTGTGTGTGTGTGTGTGTGTGTGTGTATAGTTTTTTTTTCGCAATTTTCCAAATTTCTAACTGCAACTTCTTTTTAGTCTAAAGCGTAATAAATTCCCGTTAACGTCTATCCGCGGGCCTAGGGGCCTACACTTCAAAAAAGACTCAAAAAATAAAAAGTTTTTTTTACTTGAGCGTGCAATTTTACGGGAAAAAAAATGTAGGGTTCAATATCGATTGTAGTTTAGCCCAATAAGCACTGCGTGTAGTTAACGCAGCAGCGGTGAGGGTCGGTGGTTTCAGCGGCGTCACGTCCGAGAGCTCCGATGGCGCGGGCGCGCGCACGTGCGCACCCAACGCAAACACACGTTATCCCGTACAAGCCGTTCAACGTGTTTTAATCCGCGATCTCTGAAAACGCAGACTATCAGATTCACACTATCAGATTCAGACTCTTGATTCATCGCTTAAATTGGTTATTTGCCTGCGCGTGCTCAGGGCTGAATTATCAGTGAGGGAAAAGTTTCTGCCTGATCCGAGCGCGCTGTAAAACAAGTTCCCGGCGAAACCCTGTGACCCTTATGAAGAGTCTTAATCTTATCGGCGTGTGTTTGGGGCGAGACTCGACTTTTAAACGACTTTGAATCTATATTAAAAAAAAGGATGCTGGTAAAATGGGAGCATATTCAGAGGCGTTTGGCTGCAAATATATCCAAGTTCTTTCATCCCCACTGTTAGAAAAAAAAAGTCTTGACACTCTAGGTGCCAACAAATTTGCCGATGTTATTACAGGCCATTTTGTTAACGTGACACTGATGTATGGGACCCGAGAGATTTGAAGGCTGGTAATGGACTGTGCTCGGTGATAGAATAACCTGCTGACAAAGTTCAAGATGTTGCCAGTGCTTCAATTTCATTTTTCCTCTGCATAGGCCCAGGCTCAGACCAGGTCAAAAATTACACTTGAAAAGTTGAAGAGTGAAGAGCTTTGATCCGGACTTTTCAGCACACATCAAACTGGGTTTCAAAAGGCTGCACATAAATCTCTCTTTGCACCTCAGCTTTTATTCAATCAAGAGTTCGGTGGTGCGCATTCAATGGATTTATTGGTAAATTTTTCAGTCCCTTAACAACTGGGAAAAAATTACAAGACAAATTCAGAATCTCGCAAAAAAAAGTCTTTATACCCACCTGAGGTCAGCCCGTCAGTCAGAAGCATGCATTAACTCTCACACACACGCGCGTGCACACACACACACACACACACACACACACACACACTACTTTCATTCACACACACACACACACACACACACACACACAGTCATTCTCTCTCTCACACAGTCATTCTCTCTCTCACACACACACACACACACACACACACACACACACACACACACAGCTGACCTCGGACATGCACAGCTCATCTTACCTGAACTTGGCCATCTTCTACGAACCAAAAGTTATCAACCGAGTCAGACTGCTAAGTTAATTTACTACACATGTAAGGGACAGTACGTGGACTGTATACTTAAGTGATGTGTACAATTCACCCAGTAGACATTTTCCAGATTTCGATAAAACAACGTTCAAATATACCGTTACGTTTTTTTTGTTTGTTTTTTTTCTTCTTATCCGAGTGTGATTTCTTTTCTTAACACAGTCTTGATGGAAAAGGGTGGGGGGCAGCAATATCACAGCAAGGCTAATAACATTACATCATACAGGAAACGTCCACTCTCCTCCATTAAATTCACCCACATGCCCCCTCATCACAGACAAGACACATTTCCTGTTATAGGCTGCCAGCTTGCAGGGTCAGTCATGGGCAGTTTGGGACATGGGCCTGGGTTCACCTGCTCTGCTCATAACTGTTGACTGAACTTGAAGTTCAAGTTTATACCCGGGGATACCAGAAAATATTGAAATGTCATTTGGTGGGGGGAAAAAAATGACAAAGGCAGGGCAGAGGAAGGAAGGTGGAAGACACAAACATATCAGCATGACAGGTGGTGACTGTGTGCTTTTAAGTAAGAACTGGGATTTGTTACCCTGGTGTCAGCTGCTATTGTGTGTAATAGAGAGAAAAAAAAAAACTTGAGCCCCAACAGGAAAACCACAGGCCAACTCCCAAGCTACACATGAGGTTTCAAAAATGCTGAACTGGACACAGTTGTACATCATATATTCGTCCATATTATGAACACTTGGCATAACAAGCTTGCTGGCTGTGGAGAGAAGTGACGAGATCGCGGGTGAAGGGCTGCTCATCGAACCAAAGATAAAAACTATGTGGGGGATACGGGTCAAGTAATAGCATTCTACAACAAAGTTCAAGTTCCTTAAAAATGAAAATAAAACTGAAAGAAGAAGAAAAAAAAGAAGCAAGAACTGGAGTCATCTGTGTTTGGGGGGAGGGTAAAGGAAAACTTGTGGGTTGGGGGAGGGGGGGGGTCATCTGGTCCTTTTGAGGGCAAAGCAAAGCTCTTCTCCAAGGCCGGGGCTAGGGAAGGTCTATGGAGGAATAGGGGGCCAGCGTGGGGCTCCACTGGGAGAAATGAGTTGACAGAGGACTCTGCTGCCCCGTGATACCCCTTTCCTTGGCCTTCCAAAATGAAGCGTGCGTTCCGGATAGGAAGAGAGAGATGAGGGAGAGGAGTGCTGGATGGAGATGAGGGCAGGTCAGGGTCGGGTGGGGCAGGGGACCAAAGGGGAGCAGTCTCATTCGGTGGCCTTGAGGGAGAAGGAGAGCTTGGGCCTGGACTTGCCCTTGCCCAGGATGATTTTCTGCTCCTCCTTCTGCTGCCGCTGTCGGTCCTGCTCCAGCTTCATGCGCTCCTCATGAATCTTTCTCTGCTCCTCCACGATACGCAATTGCTCCTCAGCCTGGTTGAACACAACACAACATGTGCATGCGCGCGCACACGCACACACACACGCACACACATACACACACGCACGCACACACAAAGCCCCAAAACAACAGGGTCAGATAAGGATAAAACAATCTTCCCCCAAGCCAAGTGCCCACAAATTGCTAGCATTTCTTTATCCCTTAAAATGCAGGAAGAAGCAGTTTTGTTTTGTTTTTTTGTTTTTTTTTACTGTTGCTCTGTTGTTTACAACAACCTCAGCTTGTCCAAATCAAACCTTGGATTAAATAAATGCTGCTTTACAAATTAGTCATGAGTCAGATTTAAGCCTAAACAGAGGAGGAAAAAGCAGAGAAGGGAAGAAACGCTTGATTGTTAACCACAACTGATAACCATCCATTCAAACCCACTCAATATAAACAGTTCTCTGCCAAAAGGACTATTAAGTGATTTGGTAATGTTTTGGAGCAGTTGTAGCTTTAAGAGCTGCATCAGCGGAGGATAGCTATGCAATTAAAACACATGAATTCTAGCACATGAAGTTGGGCTCTAAAATAAAATAAGGATCCATGACACACGTATCAGTTTCATTAGTGCCCGACTGTGTCAGCATTAAACATCTGAAATTTTAAGTTGGCATCTTATGATCGGCAGTGTGTATTTTGATTGAGGCATGGTAAAAAAAAAAGAAAAATGCAATTTGACGGTTATGAAAATAACACAAACATGAAAATTGTACCATTGAGCAAGACAGAATACAATTCCATCCTTGTGCTGTAAAGTTACACAGGGATAATTGGCTTTCGGTATTTTTGACTATTTCAGCACTGTGTAAACAAAGATGAATTGAATGCTGCTAGTTATCATAGATGGGATCAAGGCAGCATGCAAGAACTGTAATTTAAGGGTTATAAATTTTGGTGGTGGTGGGGGACATCCAAACTGTATCCAAAAAGTAAAATGTCATTCTTGCATTATTGCAGTTACACAGGAAGGAGACAGCTTTGCTTTTCTGGCAGTGTTTATAGGAGCAGAGAGCAGGGCGTACCAGCTTGGCCTGAGCGTCGGCGATCTTGCGGTTATTCTCCTCCAGGATTTTCTCCAGTTCCTCCCGCTTGGATTTTTCTTCTTCCTAGTTGGGTGACACGGTGCTGTGTTAGCGCACGGACAGGACTGGGGCCAAGCGGCACCCCTATGTATACACACACAAACGCATACACACATTCTCTGACCTTAATTGTCCCACGCACTCTCCCCTTACTAAGACATTCATCCACGCGTTCCGTCTCGCAGGCACAATATACTTCATTACACCACAGAGAAGTTAGTTTAGTCTCTCTCGCACATGACCACTTTGGCATACTTTGCAGTCAACAGAATTTTTTTTTTCCTTAAACAAAACACGGTGGGGGCAAAAATACAAAAATTGGGGGTTGAACCCGCTAATGGTTTCATTTCTCCCTTTATGGGTGATGGTACCCTCATTCACTCACTCACTCACACACACACAAATTGGCTATGTCACACCAAGGGCATTCACTGATTGTGAGACATCTTAAACAAGAATTTTTAAAATAATAGGGAAGGGAGAAAGCCCACTCGTTCCAGTCATAAATAGAATACATATAAATGACATTCTAGAGGAATTTTTTTTTAAAAAAATATGCCTCTTTTTTCTTATCATTATAAGCAAGAGGAATAAAAGGATATGAATAAAAGGAGGGAATAGTTTTGGCTCACCAATGCACGTATACCTACGCATTTTCCTTGCCCATGTACCTACACAACTGGTGAAAGCATTCGGCATTAAACGGTTGAATATTTACTGTCTCGTCCAGACTGTGTGGCCCCTGCAGAGACAGAGAGGCGCTCCTGGGGTGGATAGGTGGGTGGGTAGGTAGGTAGGTAGGTAGGGGGAAACTCTGCCATACCGCGCCCGCGGTATTCCCCTTAATATACTGATCTCTGTACCGCTTAGCCTGCGCCTGCAGCCCCAGCTTGCATTCTCATTTTTCCTTTCTCCTCTCTTTACCGCCGCTCAGCTCCCACTGAGACCAGAGGCAGGGTGAAGCAGAGCGCACAATGTTGTGTCTGTCTGTATGGTCTCTGTGAGTGCCCGTGTGTGTGTGTGTGTGTGTGTGTGTGTGTGTGTGTGTGTGTGTGTGTGTGTGTGTGTGTGTGTGTATGTGTGTGTGTGTGTGTGTGTGTGGGTGTGGGTGTCTGAGTGGGACAGAGCGAGCTGCAGGTATAGTTACTGTACAACATAGAACGCGTCATGGGCAAGCTGGGAGACTGCAGGCCAGATCAAGTCAAGTGCTTGTTAGGAAGGTGGTAGTGTTAACAGTTGCGTCCAAAATAGACAAAAACGAATAAAAGAAAATATGTATCATAAACACAAAACTTAGCAGGACCCCTACGGGAGAAGCAAGTGGTGAGGACATAGAGTACATTTGTTTCTTTTCCACAAAACAAACAAAAAATTCAAATGTATTAAAGAAAATTTTAAATATGTAAATGTAAGATCAGGATTAAAAGACAAAAAGGTTAGACCAGAGATTTTTGACCTTTTCAGACAGGAAACAGGAAATGAGCTGGTCCATCATTGTTATGTATCCCAGAGCGGATGTCATCAATAGGAGCTTCTCAAAACAAAGATTATTATGGGGGAAGGGAAGATGGCAGGGGTGGGTGGGGGGTGGTAAAGAAAAGCTGTACAAAAGCTGTGCATGACAAACTGTCAGTGAGTCAAACAAATTTTCTAGTTAACATTTCTCATCGAACAGATTGAACCTCATTAGTTGTCTAAATGCCAAAAGGATAAAACGGGAGCCCAGCCCGTTTTGAGTTTCTAATGTCTTTGAGTGGCAAGGCAGTTTGCATGTTTATCCAGAGCAATTAACAAAAAAGTAAGCATGTAGACATTAAGTCCCATGCTCAAGGACACTGCAAACACAAGACAGCATATTGTCCTGCTTTGCAGCTCCTTTTGGTACACACATTACAGTAAACCCCGTCTCTTAACTACTAAGATTAGGGGAGGGGAGGGAGGGGGAACTGGTCCAATAAATGAAGTCCAAGTTGGTGAAGGAGGTGCCCTGAGACCACATTTCTAACCCTATTAGTACCAAGCCAGTGGCTGCTCCTTGTGCAGGTCCAGGTCACAAGGCTTCAACTGCTCCTCGCAATTACAATACGTTATTAATGTAATGTCAACAAACCTTAATTTCATTGGGGAGCTAAGGGGAGGGGGGTCTTAAGAAAACTGTCTGGAATTTAGTCTCTGAAAAGAAAGAAGCTTTGAGGGAGGCTGCTCAATCTGCAACCATTGGGGAGCCCCAAAAGGTTCCCTGAAGAATCTCTTAATAAGAGGAATAGCTTTCTTTAGGGAACCATTTAGTAATATTTATTTCATTGTGTAACTCTGCAGTGTTTACTGGCTCTAAGAAGAACTTATTAAGACATAAGCCCTGGTATTTTAAGAATGATGAATACACAACCCCAGAAAATGTCCAAAGAAATTACTGGTTTCGGTTATAAAAGCAAAGGCTTGGGATGCTCCCTACAGCTTGGTCTGCAAGACTAGGCCAGTAATTATAATACATTTGATACCGATACAACTAAGGTCTTTGTATTATTAAGCTGGTAAGAAAACTGGCTAAAGGCCTCTGGTCACTGATAGACATAGAGACAGGCACAGGAAAACAGGATGTCATCTTAAAGAGCTCTTTATTGGAAACATAAATTGAGATGCTTACATATATAAAAGAGTTCAAACTGAATGGAGGGGTGATAAAAAAGAATAATAAACTCAGTTTTTCCAACTCTGCCATGGCAAAACTCTCACCAACCCCACTGTTAAGTGTCAGTCAAGATTTAGCTAGTTCTTAATTGTCATGTTCAAACCAACTAATGCGTGCATTAAAAAGCTAATTCTTTCAATCTGAATCACCACCTCATTGTCAGCCAGACCGTTATTACCAAGCCTGACATCCATATCTTAACTTCTAACCCTGACTGTGGCGAAACTTGTACCATGGCTGGGTTAGGTTCTGCAGAGTTAGAGGAGGGAGGGACTCTCTGCCAATTCCACTTGCCCCGGCAAGGAGGCACAGGTAGGCATGGGTGGGACAAGGTGAGAATGGGGTTGGAAGAAGGGAAGGGGGACTGCGTTCCAAACGACCGAGCGTTACCTCTCTGGCCTTCTGAGCGGCTAGCTCGGCCTGTCTCTGCCTCTCCAGCTCCTCCAGAAGCTGTCGCTCCATGATGCGCTTGGCCTCCTCCACGCGCCGCAACACCTCCCGCTCAATCTCGTCCTTCCGTTTCTCCAGCTCCTCCTCAACCCGCTTGGCCACCATCTCCTCCACGCGCCGCGCCGTCTCCTCCTCGATCAGCTTCTCCTCAATCTCCTGTTGGCGGCTGCAGACATAAAAATGAGAGGAGAGGTATAGAAAAATGGGGGGAGGAGGGAGTGGATTACAGAGGAGGAAAAGAAACAGATAGGGGGAGATGAGAAATCAATTAGTCTTTTGCATAATTGTGTGTACAAATGATAAAACCAATGCTAAGTAGAAGAGATTTATGGAATACAACTACCATATCAGATCACATGTGCTTATGACAGACATTTTGAGGGAAAAATAAGAATATCAAAATATTCAATAAGCGGACTATTATGATGTTTTCCTTAACTGTTAAAAGGAAAAAAAAATAACAGCAAGTTTTCATAAATAAAGCAGATGGGCCCTGCTGAGGATATGTTGCTCAAGAAAATCTTAGATATTTTAAGAGAGAAAAACTCTCGTTTACAATGTGCATCCTTTATGTGTACTTGTGTTGTAATAATGGTAGTGGCAGTGATAGGTGTAAGTTCCTTCTTTTCTATAGTATAAGATGAATCTAACCCAAATCAAGCCCAACAGAAGTCATTTAGCCCTTCCTGCACATAAACAGACTGAAATAGGTTTAATAAGCAGGTAGTGATCAAATCACCAAAATGCTTTTAAACTTCCTTTATTCTGCAAACTGCACTCGGAACAGAAAACAAGTGCAGTGATGTGTTGCCGTATTGCTTCTGGCACAACCACAAACACAAAAACTGCCCTCCGTAGATTTGATTTGATTTTGTCAGCCACAGGGAAACCAGACACGTCACCCTAACCTAGTCCTTCTTTATCTAATGTCTGTGTATTGATATTTACATTTGTATAGCCAGTTAAGTGGCCCTGTGGCTACAAAGCAGTAAATAAACGAAAAAACAAAAAAGAGGACCACTGCGAACACCAGGTGTGGGACATAGTTTAGGATCTCAGGTGTCAGTGCCTCTGGCTACCACACACACACTCTTCCACAATAGTAACCTACCTGTCAGAATGATATCAACTGTCAGCAGACAATGAATAGGGACAAGGCCAGCATTTGCACCGTCCACTGGAAGCATTTCAAGACATGCAGCATGACAGTGTTTTGTGAGTACCTGCTGAGGTAGCAACTTTCCTTTGCTGCTGAGGTAGTCATGAACCAGTTTCTGTGGCCCAAATTCCTGACTTAAAATGGCTGATTAAAATAAAGTTTTTCAAAAGTTTTGGCTGACTTTGCATTTTATGTAGTTTGTAGCAAGCATAATCATGTGCAGCAGTACAATAAGTTAACAATGAGTCCATTGATGAAATAAAACAAGAAATGGGCAAGTTTAGTATAGAACAGCACAGAAGGTAAGGGATTACCAACAGCATGCTCTTCAATATGATTAATTAAGCAGGAAAGAAACTTTACTAAAGGAAAGAGCGACTAATGACGGGAGGGCACGGATACATGGACTTCCATTAAAAGTAGAGTTGCGTCTAAATTAAGTCAAAGTGAGAGGAATTAGCTTAGCAGTAAAACGGCCCACACTGGGAGTTGTATAATCTTAACTTCATCCAGCAACTACAAGTTAAACTGCTAACTAATGAAGGTGCAAAAATGGTGACCCGGCCACTGTGGTGCTGCAGGTGAGTAACAATTAGGTCTTATTGCGCAAGCAATCTCTGCTTGGCAACGTTGAGGACACTGAGGGTGGCTGGCGCTAGCAAGCTAACATTAGCGTGTCAGAATTGTAGCCACATTAGCTAAATGGTGCTAAAGAGCCTAGCTTGTCAGTTTAGCACCCACTGCAGTGCAAAGGAAATATGTATCGCAACCAAGGCCTCTCTTTAACCACACTCACATCTTTCTTTGTCTTTCCATCTCAGCCTTCTTTTCTTCCTCTTCTTTCCTTTGCTTCTCGTCTAGCGCGTTCCTCTTGCTTAGCGTCCTGCCGAAGATGTCGATGCGCTCCGGCGGCGAGGCTGGTCTTTCTCTGCGGGTCGAAGCGGTCGTGGACCGGGAACGAGATCGAGATTCTCTGCGCCGGCTCCTCTTAGCTTCACGGGACTTGGACCTCTTCTTGGCCCGCTCCTTGTCTCTGGATCGCGACCGGGACCGGCTTCTTTTTTTACTGTGCTTGCTGCTTTTGGAGTGTTTGGAGCGGGACGAGCTGCGGCTCCTGGAGCGGCCCATGTTGACCCACCTCCACAAGTCGAACGCTCACACTAAACTATTGTTTTATGGATGATATATGCACGATGTCTGAAATGTTCTACCACCTAATTTTCCAATAGCACGTTATTTCTTAATAACCGATAATGCGGATGGGCTAAAACAATTGTGTATTTAAGAAATGTTCTTAAACACCAGGTTGCTATTTGCCCTGCTAACCTGCGGTAAAAAAAAAAGATGGCGGACAGTCGACGGCTTTTTCTTTGCCAGCATGCACCGCGCTTGCTCGGGATTTTCCGCCTTGCTTCGGATATCTCAAAACGAACATGAAATCCGAGTTCCACCTGGGTCTGTCATCGATGTAAAAATGCGAGTTTTACTTTTTGTAAAATGCCGAATGACGTTTATTTGCGAAGAAATGTAGAAACACAATACCAGGGTATCCAAAGAGCTGTTCTACTCAGATTTTTCCGCACATTATTCACAATACTGGGACTGCTGGATGATGTTCATGTTATTGTAAACAGCTTCGGTTTTTATTATGCATCGGCCTGTACTGACGCAGGATAAGTTTCTAGATGAGTGCTGAGAGGTTATACATAGCTATACAAATTATAGGCTACCCATCTATTACATCTATATATAGATGTAATAGATGACAGCTATTTGGCACAGATGGTATAACAAGTTGTCCCTTTAAATAACAAGTTTCCTTTACTTCAGCAGGCAGCCTCCCGAAACTAAGTTGAATAAACACAGAAATGAGAAGCTTGGAAGTCTGAATTGAAAAAAAACGAGAGACATTAATTATTGTTTTGCTGCCATCTCTGATAGCGGACAACATTTTAATCTGGATTTATGTCATACTTTGTCCCCGTTTGAACTCTCGAACATGGCAATGACCTTAAGTCATTGTCAATTTTTAAACGTTTTCATGTGTTATCACAAGCTAAAAGGATGGCATTATCAGAGTTAAAAAATACAGTTGCAGGAATATCAGATAACCCACTGACAGACAGAACAAGGAGGGGGAAAATCACTTGACAATAGCACAGTCCTGCACTAAAGTCTGCCATCCCACACTGGCAAAATGAGGCCATTGTGATAACTCTCCCCAGAGTGCTGAACTAGAAATAAACTGGCATTACTATATTTAAAAACACATAATTCAAGCCCAGTGAATCAACTTTAAAAGGTCACAACGCTCAAGCTTCAAACACTCCAACCACAAAAAGAAATGTTCTTGTCATTTTGCTATTTTCTTTTTACCTGCAGGTCTGTGTGTCACAGAGTATAATTTTAGCAGAGAGAGATGATTTGTTAGCAAGGAGTTGTTTGTTGTTATGTTTGAACCCCAGATCAAGAGCGCTTTTAGTCCCAGTGAATTGGTATCAGTTGCCATTTGAGTTATTCTTCGGAAGACCTGAAAATCGGGCCTTTGGGTTTGCACTTGTTAATCACCCTGCATTCACCTGCAAGGCCGCTCTATTCTTCTGTACAAGATGTTCTCATTGTGAGTCATTACCACCACAGGCGTATAGATGCCATCCAAAGTAAAGCCAAAAGAAACGTAGGGCAATGTTAGTGCCAGCGACTGAGGCCAAGTCAGGGTTTTTACCCTTCCAGGAATACATTCGCCTGCCTGCTCTCCCTTTCCTACCCATCTGCTTGAAGTGAATGAATGAAGACACTGTGACTTGACTGTATTTCAATTTAATGATCTGTGAGTTCCCTAGATGAGAGGAATCAGCATTAAAGAGCAAGGGACACATTTTCCCTCCCCCCCTTTTTCTTCATTGCCGTGTGACAGGAAGAGAGAGGAGGCGCCTAAAAGCTGCCTTTTGATGAATAATGGAAAGTGTTTCATAGAGGAAAGGGGAAAACAAACTTTCCAAGTGGTTCTCATGAGGTAAAAGAGTAATTTTGAGAAACATGGAGGAATCTGCAGTTTGTCTGCTCTGTGCATAGGTGTCTGGGATAAATGGTAGAGGTGGGTGGAGAGGCAATAAAACGAAGGGGGAGGGCGCAAAAGAGGGTTTGAGAGCGTTTCCAAGATCCTGAGAGCAGGTTTCACATTTCTCCAATCCTTATTGGGGAGGATGCTGTGCAGAGGTAATCTGAGGAATCATTTGGATGAGTCAATTATAACCACCACATGTCAATCAAAGATTAAAGATGTATGTGTCAAAGGATGACTGCTTCTTTTTTTTAATGGGGTTATTTGGAAGTACTTGCCAGATTAATGGTTGACTTTGTGAAATAATAGCTGATTGATTTTCAGGGTTGAGGTTAACCAGAGGCATCTCGTCTCTGAGAAAGCTGCAGTACTTCCCACTGAAGTAACTGTGTTGCGAAAAACTCCCCAAGAAAGACCACAGACTCCCCTCTACCGATTAAATTCTACCCCCTCTCCCACAAAACTCATAAATAAAATTCCTCTGTTCTTCTTAGATTTTATTTTGATTTCTTTCTTTCTTCGGTAATTCTGTAAGGGGAGCAACACCAGGTTTCTTCGGCTCCGGCTCGTGCAACCCTTATTATTGGCTCGCTTGAATTGATGAATATCGAGGAACCACTACTGATTCTACAGTTGCAGTCATTATGAATGCCTAAATCTGGATAACATTTATTTATTCTGGGCCTGTGTTTTCATAATGCGGCACTGCGCCCACTTTGACAGAGCACAGATTATTATCCTAGCTTTGAACCACCATTATCAAACTCTGAAAACCCAGGGACACAGATCCAAGCTCTTCTAGGTCGAGTTAATCAAAAAGTCCACCCCTTTACCCCTTTTCACATTGTGTGATCAAAGTCGCCCGTCTCTTTTCACGCTAACTTTTCAGGTCCTCTGCCCCTGGCCCGTGGTCGCTCTTCAGAGAAGGGAAAAAAGAAAGAAAAAAAAACACTTAACAAACACAGGATCTCTTTTAAAAAGGCCCTGCGCATTGTAACATTGTCATGTTGATGGCCCAGGGGTCTTGGCATAAAGAGCTATTGGGGGGAGGGGGGGTGGGGACCTGAGCGCAAGTTTTCCCTATACACTGCCCTGAATGAGAACAGTTCTTTTACCCCAGGGGCTGAGCTTGGGGGAGGTGAGGAAGAGAGGGAGGCACATGGCCGGAGGAGGGAAGGTTGAGACAGGGATGACAGAGAGAAGGAGGAGGGGGAGGAGGAGGTGGAGGGGTATTCTTAGAAGGTCAGTGAAGTAGACAGCCCCACAGACTCTCCCTAGGATGTAAGCACAACGACAAGAGCATGGAGACACCACTGGCCAGGGACAGGGAATCACAATGACCACGTACACAAACACACACACTCACACACACACACATACTCATGCTAATACGCTCACACATACTCATGCTAACATGCTCACACACATAAGATGGGTTCCCTTTGCACCAACCACTGTGCCTCAGTGAAAATCTTTCATTACTTACTAATCAATGAATAATCAATACTAATGTTGAGTGGCTTTTACTGAGAGAAGATGCACCATCAGACCTGAGCCCTTGTCATGATGGAGGAAACCTGCTCTAAGTATGGGAAATCAATGTTATCACCGTCTGGCTAAGCCATGATGTTAAAAGCCACTAAAATGATTAAGAATCAGTGATGACTAAATTATTATATGTTAGTATTTAAGTAAAAGATTAGTTAGGAAGTTAGGTTAGATTTGTGTTAAATTTGAGATATTATGAGGTTTATTTAATTTGCCATGATACAATATATTTTGTGTAGAATTGCAGCTTTAAATTGCAACCAGCAGGCAAAAACTGGAGGGAGTGGAAATGCTCTTGCCTTTACGAAAGAACTGGGTTATTTTACATCTCTGACGTGATACTCTCAGGTGGCGGAGGTCACGGGGAACCACAAGACAAATAGCAACCATTGCCATTCTTTTCAAATGTGCTACTTCATCTTTATTGATGCCCATCCCTTTATTGATGTGAACAAAAAATTGACTTGATGAAGTCGAACATGTGTGTATGTTTGTGTGTGTGTGTGATAGAAGAGACAAGGGAACATGGTTTCATGTTTTGACGATCACAGTGCAGCAGCTTGAAAATGTAAAAAAAAAAAAGGCTTTGTGTGCGATTTATTCTGACATATTACAACATATTCTCATGCCGTCATACTCGGGATCATGCCGGTTTAATAGGTGTGTGATCCCGACACACACCTATTAAACCAGTGACCAGATGTCCATCCTCCGACTGACCATCGCTTAAAAACGACCACCATGAGAATGTCCTCAATTCAAAATCACTAACCCTTAAAACATCTCCCCATTCGCGACGAAGACCATATGCCGGATGTCTTCCTTCGGATGATTTGTTTCTGTCAAGGCCACTGAAGGGCTCGGGTCTGCTCCACATGTGACGGTTGCGTCCCCCCCCCCTCACCTTAAGAGGTGTAATTAAGTGTTAGGGGATCTTCAGAGATGACCCCAACGACAAAAGACTCGGAGGGACCTCGGCTGTCACCAACATCTACGTGACAAGCTGTGGTCAGCGCAGCTGGAGGATCTTCTTTCTCGAGGGGGGACTGGACGAGGAGAAAGGGAGAGAGACAGGTGACTCTGACAGGCCAAATGGAGAGGTCAGGGGTCAGGTTTGAAGAATTGGGCGGTGGAAGCTGATCTGGATAAGCTCTTGTCTCTGTCTGCATCTGAGAAGGACGGTCCCGCTCCTCTTCATCTCCGTGTACCCCTGGAGGTCGTGTCCGTTTAAAAAACGACACAAACAAAGTTTAGGCATTGGTTAAAAAAAGAAGAAAAAGAAAAAGCTGAAATTAAAAACTGCCGGTGAGCGAGGCGTGGCGACATTTGTGTTTACTCGACCGAAGAAACTGTATGAAAGGGCGAAGGATTGATGGGAAGATGAATTGCATTTTGTGTCAGCACACCGCATCGACTGTGGGAGCTGAATTCTATGTCAAAACAGCAGGGGAATAAAGAGTTTGACTCAAAAGACTCTCCAGCACTCCTCAGTGTGTTTTTGGCATATCCTCTGGTCCAGGGGGAATGAGATTTACCCCTTCAGCTCTTTCATCTTTCTCCTCTTTCTTCTGGCTCCCCTTTTCTCCCACAGTCTGCCCACAGAAAGCATGACAGTGCGTATGTGCGTGTGTGTGTGTGCGCATCTATTATATGTGCATGTGTGTGGAGGGGGGGGCACTCCTGAGAAACTAAAAACAGGAAGAAAGACACATCTATCACACACACACACACCTATCACACATGCACACAACCTTCTCTCTCTCTCTCCGCTTGCTGCTGTTCTTCACTGTAACAATGGGCATTTCCTGATGACTAGGGTCACAGTGGCGCTGTGAGTAATGAGCGAGTGTGTGAAAGCCCAAGAACCGGCAAATAGGAAGGAGCCAAGGACTTACTCAACATCCAACCATCACTCAACAGACTTAAGGCGAGAGGCTCACGCAAGACACAGGAGTTATATTTATAGTCATACATCACTTCCTCAGTCAGCGCTCATCAGTGTAGCATTAAGCTAACATTTCATGACGGCGGGTATATTTTGGTCTCCCGGGTACAGTGCAAACTTGATTTTATGAATAGAGTGAAGTCACGTAACCGCAGTTTGGAGTTTTTGACAGGCTGCCGGTATGATGCAGGTTTATCTCTTAGATATGGACTTGTTGGCTGTTATCAGTTGTGAAATCAAGTTGTCTGGATTACCGTGGGATGTCGATGACCCTGTGTTCCTCTCTGGCGTTAACTAAATCAAGAATATCTTTCTATACAGAAAAGAGAGCATGCAAATTAGTATATTAAAACTAGCTAACTATCCATATCCAATACAAAAACTAATTTAAATCAGCAGTGAGTCCCAGAATGCACCAGTGTGGCGAAATAACTTCTCTCAAGTCAATTTTTTAAATCAAGTGATGGTGTGCTGCTGGATTGTTCCACCTTGTTTCAAGATAGTCATTCATTTCCAGAGATTTTCTTATAATGAAGACCCACTGGATAAAAGTAAAATGAGCAGATTCTTTTATCACCTTTTTATGAAAAAGAGCTAAGATTTTAAGGGATCAGTACCCGATCAAATCGCTTATTTAGAGGGGCATTTTGGAGTGTACCTTACGACACGACGTTATCAGTATCTGTTTAGTCTAAAAAAGTGTTGTCAAAGTGTTGTCACCCTCTCCAGGCTGTGCTTGTTCCGTTCATCCGTCTTTGTCAGGTTTTCTCTTATCTGGATTGGCTTTGAGTGAAAAGAGGTTGCTATGTTGTCCTCTGAAAACACTGACAAGGTGCTTTGATGAACACGCATGCATAAAACCGAACTGTCATCCACCCAGCCTCAAACCCCGATTCTCTCCCCGACATGGAAGAATGACTTTTGGACAAGATTCCAGAGGGTTTGTATTTGATCATGGCAAATGTGTGTGTGTGTGTGTGTGTTTGTGTGTGTGTGTGTGTGTGTGTGTGTGTGTGTGTGTGTGTGTGTGTGTGTGTGTGTGTGTGTGTGTGTCCTCAAGTCCTTCACAGATATGACATAAGTGTGCAGCTGCAAAATAAATTCCAGCCAATGCCTTATCGTGTGTGTCTCAGCCTATAGTGTGTGTGTGTGTGTGTGTGTGTGTGTGTGTGTGTGTGTGTGTGTGTGTGTGTGTGTGTGTGTGTGTGAACATTGAAAAGACTGCCCCCAGTAAGACTTGGGTCGGAGCCAGGGCTGTTAGTAAGGGAGTGTGTCTATGTTCCCTCAACCTTATTTCATTAAACTTGACGTAACCTACCTTGGCCTGACTTAACCTCAACCTCTATCTAACCCTAACCTTTTAACCAATGCTTACCTTAACCTAACCTTAACTGATAGCTAACCCATAGGGATGAAGGAACATAGGGCTGACACCGTTTGTAAGAGGGCTGATCATATTAGCATTCATCGGCACTCTCCTCCCATTGGAAAGCATGGAGAAAGCAGCTAGGCTAATTTCACAGTGTCTTCCAGGGTTGGTTCTGCTGGTAATCAAGAGGTGCTCTGTGTGTGTGTGTGTGTGTGTGTGTGTGTGTGTGTGTGTGTGTGTGTGTGTGTGTGTGTGTGTGTGTGTGTGTTGTTTTGCAGATTGCATCAGTCCCAGTGATAGGTTTGACAGACTACCAGCAATGAATCAAGATGTTAGAGATCTGATTTTAACTGTCACAGTTATGGGTTTGAATATGGGGTTAGAAATTTGTGAAGTGACGTGAATAAGAGCTGGTGTCTCCTTCACTGAACAACAAGTGCTGAAGTGGGCTTGACTAAAGCATTGTGTCCTCAATTGATTTGCTAATACTGCTTGCAGATATTTTTTTCTTTTCTCTTTTTTTTTTGGCATGATGTCATCCTGAATTTGTCAAAGGCATGTGCAATCAATAGTTTCACTCTTGCCCCAGCCTCTATTTTTAGGCACTGAATGGAAAAAAAAAGATAAAAATCAAATATGACATTGTCAGTGGAAGTATTGAAGTTATAAAATAAACAAAAAGGGATTAGGGGACAATGAAAAGTAAACTCTCTAACTTGGTATTTCTTGACAGGACACTGTAAAACAAGCACACGCTTGTTGCCCATGAGAATGTGTGAAGCCCTCATTCCATCGACCCATAAAGATGCTCATCAGAGGTTAAATGTGGTTATAAAGAGCCTCTGGCCGTTTCTTCACCCATCTACCCCAGAACCTCCCCCAGGGGTCCCACCCACCCCTGCCCCTCATCCACAGTCCAGTTCGGTGACTGATGTCCTGATTAAAGAGAGAGGATGATTGATCCATCATATCCATCACTCCGTCTGTCTTTGGCCCAGTATGGTGTCACCTCTCTGCCCCTCTCTGCACAATTCCTTCCTTTTGTGCCGCACACGTGTCTTTATTTGTGTGTATGTGTGTGTGTGTCTTTGTGTATGAGTGTCCTTACATGTATGTGTGTGCCTGTGATCTGCAAGTAGGCGTGCGTACACAATCTGCAAGTGTGCATGTCTGCGTGCACATGTGTGATGTACGAGTGTGTGTGCTTGTGTACGCTCCCGTGTGTGTATGGTGCACACAAGTTCCTTCCCCACCTTGTGCACACATTGTCTGTTTGTGTGTGAGCGTGACAAATCTAATTTGGCCATCATCGTCAGTCCTAATCTAATTTCTTTTGCATATGGGGGTAAGCGTTTTGGGATGCCATATGCTCACTGTGCGAGAGTAAGTGGAGTTGGGGAGGGGGCTGCGTGTCAAACACAATCTAAGATGTCACTATGCCTAAATAGACTCTGTCTCTGTTTCCCCCCTCATCCATCTCACTGACAGTGGCAGAAACAGTAGCCTCCCAGAGCAATGCTAAAGGGCCCTTAGCTAACAGTGGGAGTCCCTTCCTGGTATGTATAGAGGCCTTGTGCATTGGAGAAAGGCTGTTTAGGGTCTGGTAATCTAGTTGAACACAACCCCCCTCCCCTCCCATCTCCATCTCTATCTCCAGTCACTAGGTTGACCTCTGTATGGACCCAAACGGGACACCTTCATAAGTCATACCGAATTGCCTTCTGGGTTTTTTTGTTTTTTGTTTTTTTTTCCATAATGAATATCCACTGTCCGCTGTTGTTAAGAGTTGTGAAAGTTAGCCCTGATGTGGTTTTTAACTAGGATAAGTATATATTTGGTGGCCTTGCTTTGGTGTTAGAGGAAAAAAGGATTGAGTAAAAGTAGGTATGTTATTGGGCTGATCTAGTGGGCACCTCTCATTGCAGATGATTCGTTGACACACTTTGGTGAGACTGAGATGTCATAACAAGCCAAGTTACCAAACCAAGTTATTGAAATGTCACACTAAGAACACTCATGTATTAATCATCTACTCTGTTGTGTCTTTGTCATCCTAATTTATTCTGACATTTGCTTTTGTTTGCTTTGTGTTTGAGGTCTTGTTATTACGCTGTGTGACAGTACTCTTATCACTCGTTTGTTGTCTTTTTATGTAAATATAATTTATTGCATTCAAAAAAATGATGTGGAGGCAGTAAATGAAAACAAGCTCTGGATACAGCCCAACTGAGTTTACCCTGGAGAAGATATATGTAGATCAGGGATGGGCAACTTGGATGATAGAGTGGGCCACAAAAATTTTATCCTCACTACCAGAGGGCCAGATTGTGACCATACCCTTCCACCAGTGGGATACTGTAACCCCATCACTCAATTAACCAATTATAGCTACTAATTTAGAATAAAATATATACTGGTAATAAAAGTTTATTATACCAACATTTCTATTTAATGAGCTGGACACAGAAACAAAACGTCCACATTCCTGAGTGATATACCATTATTTCAGTACAATGGGGTCTCAAAAAGCATCATTCAATAATGGTACATAAGTTAACATTCACACTAAGTGCAACAACTAATATTCATGTTTGTAGTGCATTTCTACTCTACCATCCCATTCCATGACATGTTTCAAATAAATATGCATTTAGCTCAAAATGGTAAAAAAAAAATTTTTTTTACTACTTTATTGATCCCCATGGGTAAATTCTTCCTCTGCATTTAACCCATCTTAGCTGTGTAGCTAGGTGCAGTGGGCAGCCGCTGTGCAGCACCCGGGGACCAACTCCAGTTCGTCTTGCCATGCCTCGGTCAGGGGAACAGACAGGAGTATTAATCCTAACATGCATGTCTTTTTGATGGTGGGGGAAACCGGAGCATCCAGAGAAAACCCACCGCAGACACGGGGAGAACATGCAAATGCCACACAGAAAGAACCTGGGAGAACTCCACAAGGTTGGACAACCCCGGGGGTTCGAAACTTGGACCTTCTTGCTGTGAGGCGACAGTGCTAACCACCATGCCGCGAAAATGTTAACTGGACTGCATTTTATATAGCACTTTTCGAGTCTACCGACTCCTCAAAGCGCATTTTTACAACGTATGCCACACATTCATCCATTCACACACACACACACACACACACACACAAACACACACACTGATGAAGCCATTCAAACTCACGCACAGCCATGTTATGGCATTATGTTTGTGCCTCATTCCTGAGTGCACAGTGGGGCTTTCTGAGCACAGACAAATAGTTTTTGCAAGCACATGAATTCTGTTCTGAAGAAAAAATATTCTCGAGCACAGAATAATTTAAGCGGAGCAAACAAAAATAAATTTCGTGCTCAATAAATGTATTTCCGTGTTTGCAATTATCCACATAGACGCACAATAATGTCTCTCACTCAGTTTTAGTCGTTTGTTCTCTCACATATCTCTTAATTTTTCTTAATTTTTCTTAATTCTTAAGAAAAGAAGGAAGAACGCAAACCTATTTCTGTGATGTGCTGACACAGGTAGACATACAAAAAGAGAATGGGAAACCCGCACACTCTTAACTCCAATACATCAACATTTCGACAAACTGCCATATTCGGGCGTTATTTTGTTAAAATAAAGGCATCGATCTCAGAGTGTGCGTCTCTCCCGTCCTCAAGTTTGCAAACTAACTATTGTGGCGGTGGGAACTCCTAACGTTACTGTTTCGTGCTCAGAAAGTCCCACTGCGCGCTCAGGACTGAGGCACAAACATGGCTCCACTGTTTCGCCATCTGACAAGGGCTTCTTTCAGAGCTCAAGGGAAACAGCATAAGACGCCTTGAGAGAGGACTCCTGTGTAGACGTGGCTAAAAAGGCTCTGCTGTCGGTGAACTTTTCCTTTGAGATCAGCGATGATAGCGGCTCTGGCACCTCCGGTGTACGCCATATTTTGTCTTTGTGTGTGGTATTGTAGCGGCGACTCAAGTTGCAATCCGTCATGGCTGATTTTGTTTCCAGGCACACTAAACACACAGGTTTGCCTTTGAATTCCGTAAAAAGAAATTCTGTTTCCCATCTTGCCTGGAAGACACGTTTCTCTAGATCAAGTTTTCTTTTTCTTTTTTTTTCTTTTTTTGCAGCTCATGGCTCTCCTATTCGCGTGTCGTTGCGGATGAGGCCCGCAGAGACCATGTGCACGCAGTGGCTTGGCTACAGCCCTCTTGTGTTTCGAGGGCGCGCCCTCTATCAGTGGACAGTGTAATTACAGTTGGGATCTGGTTCAAATGGACGGCACAGTGGTGCAGTGGTTAGCGCGGTCGCCTCACAGCAAGAAGGTCCTGGGTTCGGTCCTGGAAGGTCCCAGGTGGTCCTCTTTGTGGAGTTTGCATGTTCTCCCCGTGTCTGCTCCGGTTTCCTCCCACAGTCCAAAGACATGTAGGTCAGGTGAATCGGCCATACTAAATTGTCCCTAGGTGTGAATGTGACGGCCCTGTGATGGACTGGCACCCTGTCCAGGGTGTTTCCCTGCCTGGCGCCCAGTGACTGCTGGCATAGGCTCCAACATCCCATGACTCTAATTAGGATAAAAGAAGAAAGAAGGTTGAATCAGTTCATCTGGATACAACGTTTATTGACAGATATGTTTCATCTCTCAACTAAGTGACATCTTCAGTCTAAGATGTCTTCAGTGAAGATGTCACTTAGTTGAGTGATGAAACGTATCTGTCAGTAAATGTTGTATCTAGATGAACTGATTCAACCTTCTTTGACAACAATTAATTGATATTTGGAAATTGACCTGCGGGCCTTACTGAGTGAGGACGGGGGCCGAATGTGGCCCGCGGGCCTCCTGTTTCCCATGTCTAATGTAAACTATGTCCCTTAGCTATATATTTACTTTCTATCTCTGTTTTCTTTACGCTTGAACAAAATAAGGCAAACCAGATCTTACTCGAAGGGATACAAGTACGTCCCAGCCACCGATTGAGAGGAGCAGAGAGAAAACAGAAGTTGGGAATGACGCTGAGTCAAAAATAGAGCATTTGTTTTGCACTTCTGTCAGTGTCAGGTGGGCAGAGTTTATCACATGGAATTATTGAACAAATGCCAAACAATCAATCAATCAAAATTTACTTTATTCCGACACATAGGTAGGTTTATATTTAAAAAAAGAAACAGTTATGGCATTGTCAGGAAAGTATTTGAAGGTCAATATGACATACTTCTCTGCAACCATCGACCAACCCAACCTACATCTGAATCATCTGGATGTAGCGAGTGCCACCCACCTGGTGCTCCCAAACAAATTAAAGAAAGGAGAGAAGCCATTTTGACCAGGTCAGATTGAGAAGTCTGGGTGGGGGGAAGAAGCACTGGGTGATGAGTTTCACCAGAGGACAAATAAGAGGAGGGGCAGGGAGACAGGAACAAATGGACAAAGGGCTTTTCCACAGCCCTTAGAATTTAGATCTTAACACCACAATGTGCCCTAGCTTGAATTAAAAACAACTGCATGAGTTCAAGCTAACTTTTCGTCGAATGGTGTGAGTTTATCCTTCGAGAACATTAAATCTTAATTTTCTCCTTTGTTTGTTCCATAACAATATTTTTTTAACCTAAATCCAACTGTGATATGAAGAACCAAGCTTATTAAAAATGTATGGCATCGGCTCAAAACTATCAGAGATTTCTTGCATAGGTTTCGCTCTCAGCAGATCGCCGTTTGATCTGAATTATCATAACAGTGGCATGCGGCTAAAGCATTTTCATTTTCAGTGTCCCTCCCTCCTGCAGGAGACAGATCAGCGGAATTGATACAAAGGGACCCAGAGGGCTGGTATCTCAGGGACATGAAAGACTACCTATTCTTTTATCCAGACAATAGGCAGGGCTGGGGCCCCCACCCTAATTCACATTCAATATGGAGCTAGCTGGTCCTGCAAGAGGTGGCTTCTGCACCCTTTCTCTCCCTTTTTCTGTCTCTGTCTCTCTGATAAAACACTCACTGTCTCTCCAGGGCACCACTAAACTTAACTGACCCTTGACTAGGAACTTAAATGCTTCCAAACCTCCACTCATAAAGCGAGCCCATCCCGGACTCGTAACGATTGTTAACTGGAGTGCAGAGGGAAAAGGAAAAGTGAGATCTGTGAATCTCGTGGTCCGGTGAGCTCTCAACTGAAAACATGGACGTTGGGGAGGATGATCGATTGTCAAGCACCAGTTGTTATGCTTGCAAGGTTTTTACACTTCACTCTTACAGGAATGCTTTTTTTGACAGGCTTGATATTCATAGACTTTGATGAATAAAAAACATGTCTTTCTCAATGGATTTGGTACCATAAGTTGAGTAGACTGCATAGCATCGGTCCTGCTTGTATTGATCAATTGATCAATGAGATAATCAAATTCATATTTTAATAGCATCAATAATATTAGTCCATCCATCATCTGAACTGCTTATCCTGCTCTCAGGGTCGTGGGGATGCTGGAGCCTATTCCAGCGGTCATTGGACGGCAGGCGGAGAGACACCCTGGACAGGCCGCCAGGCCATCACAGGGCCAACATACACACACACACACACACACACACACACACACACACACACACACACACACACACACACACACACACACACACACACACACACACACACACACACACACACACATTGATACCTAGGGACAATTTAGTATGGCCAATTCACCTGACTTACATGTCTTTGGACTGTGGGAGGAAACCGGAGCCCCTGGAGAAAACCCATGCAGACATGGAGACAACATGCAAACTTCGCACAGAGGACGACCCAGAATGACCCACCAAGGTTGGACTACCCCGGGGCTCAAACCCAGGACCTTCCTGCTGTGAGGTGACCATGCTAACCACCACGCCACCGTGCCACCAGTAATATTAGTATATATTCGAATTATTTTTCGTTCATCCTTTCAAAAAAAATAGCCGAATGTTGCCTCAGATGTTATTTGCTTTCATGTACTGTATTTAATACAAGTGGGAAATTGATACACACACAAGCACACACTCGCTTGTCTTGTTTTTCCCCTCACTTTTAACATGCTCTCATGCACGTATATGTCGTAATATATCTTGATGCATGCTCAATAATCCAGGTAAGAAAATCAAAGAAGGCTGAATCAGTTCATCTGGATGCAACATTTATTGACAGACAATAAACATTGTATCCAGATAAACTGATTCAGCCTTCTTTTATTTTCTTACCTGGATTATTGAGCATGCATCAAGACATTTTGACTCATTTCAGTGAGGATTGCCTTAAACTTGTGGCGACAGATGTAATCTTAGCCTAGCCGCCCCCCCGGTTCAGGGGTGGTCATTCCCTCTTCACATAGATGGCCTCTTTGACTCCCTGTTCAAACCAGCGATCAAGGGTGGTCACCATCTTACAATGCTGTGATTGCAAACATTCCCAAATCTTCTGTGAATAGTACACATGGCCATTGAAACTAAATGCTCACACCCATATTTGCAAATGAAACTGATTGTTGGTTTCGGTCGTCATGCAGCTGTATTGCTTATAAGGGTGGGGATACCTGCAGTCAGTTTAGACTGAAGCGGTCACTTATATGAGTGATGAAACGTTTCTGTCGATAAACATGTCCAAATGAACTGATTCAGTTTTCTTTGATTTACTTAGCTGGAATATTGAGCATGCATAAAGACATGTCTCCCACTAAACATGTCCACATGAACTGATTCAGCTTTCTGGGATTTTCTTACCTGGATTATTGAGCATGCATCAAGACACTGCTATATAAAGTCTGATTTATGCATTTATTGATTTAGCCACAGTTCTGAGTGTATTTGTGACATCTTTGGATCCTTGCCATATGTGTACTTATATGTGTATTTAGATCCATCCCACCCATGGAGAGGTCCCAGATGAAAGGTTCTGGGAACCACTGACTAAACGAATTCCATTGCCAAGGAACTCATGACCAAACCCTTCTTCTCATACACTCACCCTTGATCTCTGCCATTCCTTCTCCACCACCTTGTGCCCATCTCAGATATATTTGGAGTACCTCCCATCACCATGGCGGGGAGTTCTGGACCTCGGGGTTTGGGAACCACTGACTAATCGAATTCCTGCATCAAGGACCCCTATGTCACACACATTACTCTTCGATGCTCACACACTCCTGAAACCTCCCCTGTTGTCAGGGTTTTTCTGGGCAAAACCACTGTGATTGACAGCTGAATTGAGAGCTTTGAGCGGCGTATAACCAGCTCTTTAGATGGCGTGGCCTGATCTGGATGCCTACGATGGCCTTATGACAGCCGTTGACCCCCACAGAGAAATGTCGATGACACCGCCTGTGTGAGACAGAGCTCTTTAGTGCTGTCAACCAGTGCTTGAAGTGGAAAAAAGTAAGTGCCAGTACTACTCCACTTCTTCACATGTTGCTGTGTGTATCGGCCGGTATCAGCAAATCGTTATTACATCCTCAATTTCTACAGTGAATAAAAGATACTAGGACTTATTGCTGATGTTCACAACAAAAATTTATTTAATCAAGGGGACGACCATTTCAATTATTGATTCTCATTATTGTTAATGTAGTTAGCTGTGGTAGCCACAGGTGGTTTTACTGATGTTAACATTACATCAGCAAGCTCCTCACGGCTATGAGTGGCACTAGCATTAGCTTGCTGCTCCTGGCCGGCTTTTAGAACATAGGATTTGATTTTCGAAGCTCTGTTGTGTCATCTTCTGACTCTGTTGGTGTTCTCTTTGTGTTGCCCTTTTGGAGTCAGGCCAACAGCTGCTGACAGATCAAAGCAGGCAGGCGGGAACGGGAATAGGTGAGGGTCACGTAGTGCCTCCAGGGTACATAGTTCCCCCAGTGCCTCCTGGGTAATGCAGTTTATTTAGGGCCATATTTAGTCACCCAGAGAACCTGATATAGACCACTGCACTTCTGCGTTCGAACGTTAGAGCGGGTGGAGCTAGAGGGGGATAGAAGCCGGCAAGTTTGAACATGGTTGTAGGGGGTTGTAGCCAAAACAATGGTCAGTCGTCGTGTCAGAAATGACATGCAGATTAGGCTGCACCTGTAATGTAGCTACGATTGACTCCTGCTTTTGACTGGGACACTAGCTATGGTTGATGTTAGCTAGGCCTATCTAATGGATGTGATTTGATCATGTTTGAATAACCACCTTGTCCGGCGGAGGGAAGTTAACTTTACTCCCCTTAAAATCCGACAGCTTTCAGTATAAGTAATGTAGGCTATATAATGAATGTGAGCACAGTGCCTCAACCTGATTTGAATTTCCATGGTCTCATACAGGTATTTACACGGCGAAGAAAATGAAAAATTACAAATCACTGGAGGCTCACACGTTTTTTTCAAGTGGGTGGGTATCTGTTGTTGAACACTATAATCCATCGAAGGACATTACCGTATTCAGGACCCAGGTGAAGCCATCATATAGAGTCACAGAGAAACCCCACAATACATGGGTTGCTGCCAGGAGCACAGGAGCAATTCTGAGTGCTCACTGCGATTGCATGGCAGGGTAAGCCGACTAATGATACCAACACTACTATAAACAATAATAGCTACATTGTTTGAGGAAAGTAATGAGTTCTACATCTCAATATAACATATTGAATGAAATGACTGTAGTAAAAAAATCACTTCCATTTCAGACTCGGAGAGACATGCTCTCATGTGGCTGCATTGCTATTCAAACTGGAGACATAAGTCCGTTTAGGCTACACAAGTGTGGCACCCACCAGTATAGCCTGTGGGTGGAATAAAGTGTCGACTAAAAAGGTGGAGGCCGACAGAATCTGCAACATCAAATTTTATTCAGAAAGCGCAAAAAGGAAGGAAGGCAGGCCTTTTGGGCATCGTAGCTACGGCTAGGCTGCGTATCTAATACAGTGCGGCTTGGCGGCTTGGGTTTTCTATCCCCCTCTCCTGGCGTCCTGTTGTCAAGGTACCCGGAAGTGTTCCGGTGGTCTATCGAGAGATCACAAAGAGTAAGAACTGATACCGCTGAGTACCACCCCACTTCGAGCACTGCTGTCAACCATCTCAAATTATTCAAACCCTCTCAAGACTGTGTGCATTCCTACAGATTTACAGGCTCATGCAAACTTGCACACGTGTATTGACGCACATGTGTGTGCATGCATGTGCACAGACGTAATCATGAACAGACAAATATATATGGACATATATAAACATATTCTCACCCCATAGCATCATATATTGACGCTATTGACATACACGTGTCCCTTTGGTATCAGTATAGAAACACAGTGGGTGTTCCATAGACTCAAGTGTGAAACTTCCACCCCGATTTATGAATATTAATGACATAGAGGTTAAGTAGTGGTTAAGTTTAGGGCGAAGGATAAGTGGTTGTTAATCCACCATGTCTCAAGCAGACGCCAAAGGGTGCCTTCCGCATCATATAACAAAACTGTCAATGGCAACAATATATAATGCTATGTATATATGCCTGCATGGATGTTCACACACAAACAACAGATGCACACCCACACATACATGCACACCCACACATACATGCTATACACATATATTCAAAAAGATCTGCTTTGATTTTCCTACACTGTGTTGCTTGTTGACTTGCACTGCACACTGATAGCGCCACCCAGTATCCCCATGACACAGGCAAATGTTAAAAAAAATGCCAAACATTACCAGAGTAAATATGGTGCTCTATCACTTTAAGACTCCATTAAATGTAACAACATTCCCTTGATTAAAAATGCATATTTAGCTAATTCTAATTGTATACACTTGGCAAACACAACCTCAAAGCCTTATCTGATTAGAGAGCCAAGCCCTAAGCCCTTAGGCACAATCAATGCCCGGCAGTGCTACAGTAAATACTGTTCCACCAGCTGCAGTGTGTGTGAAAGTGTTGGTCTCTGTCGGCTGTGAGCTGAGATACCCTCTCTTTAGGTTGTAATGGCTAGCCAGGCATTGGACAACTGCCAGCTGCATTGAATTTGTCACATAACTCTATCTCGCTCTCCCTCTCTCTTGCTATCGCTCTCTCTCTCTCTCTCTCTCTCTGTCTGTATACCTTGTGTTCTCTCTCTTGTTCAGAGCTGATGCTGAGATCTTCTATCACAAACATACACATACACACACACATACACAGACATACACAACTACATGTAGACACACTCTACCACATAAACACTTTCTACCAAATAAATTCCCTCTAAGCCTACAAATATTACCTACTTGAGTGTAACTACTCCGTCTCACACAGACAGTCGTCGGGACGGTGTCCCAATGTAGTACAACCTTCGTGTACGTACACTCTAGTCGGTGACCCTTTGGTGATCCCGTAACCACTCTCACTCCCCATCTACCCGAGAGGTCACATGATGAACCGCCCTTCGGCCTCTGGGGAACGTTCACCATCCAGCATTCCCACAGCCTTCAGTAGATAAGGCTGTATCTGTGCAGAGCCTGCCTGCATGCCCAGATGTTAAATAAGGAGTTAACAAGCACTTTGGGGAAGGCCTCGTAACACTTAGGCTGAACTGTGTGATGATAATGGCTGCTATGAATCTGCTAACGACGAGGCCAGCTCCGATCCATTCTCACCAGCCTATGCAGTGAAGCACTGGCCAGAGGAAAAATAGTGTCAAGTTGTGATGGAGAATTTAGAGTTTGTCATTTTTGTGGGCAAGTGGTAAATCAAAGCTACTGATACCATATTTCACTAAAATTATCAGACCAAAATATTATTATTTGAATTTTAAAGATTAAAAGTGGTAGGAATTTTTCTTTTTTCTGAGAATGTGTTTGCATGTGTGCACATTTCCTTGTAGATCTTTTCATCGCTTGCCTTTGAGCAACTCCGTAGCAGCAACTGGAGGTTAAATGCCCTGCCTAAGGGAACCTCTGTTAGTTGTTTAAGAGGAGAGGAGGCTTCTAACTGTATGCAACTCGGATCTCTGTACTGTTCCCATTATATAATTTTTCAACACTGCAAAAGTCAGCCTTCATAACTAACTTTAAATGTAATATCCATGGAGGAGAGTTGTTTGGACTAATATGGCCTCCAGGGAAGGCTACAACAACCTAAGCTGATGTCTATTTAAGGCAGTAGGATGAAGTGGAATATATAATTATTTCACCATCTTTGCCGCTAATAGTTGAGGTTGCAATTTTTGGGAAACTGATTTCAACTTCATACCGAGAGGCTATTTCAACCGAGGGCATGAAGCACTATACCAGTAATTGGGTTATATCAATTGATGTTAAGTTGTGGGAAATTTATATCTCCCACATCCAAACTTGACTTAACTTTTCCCACAGTTATGATACAGAAAAGATGAAAGGCATATAAGCCTTAAACTAAAATGGCATTTTGCAACCGGCATCTTGACACCTTCGCATTTATGTACATGCTATCCATGCTGTCGGAGGGTCTAGCTTTTTCAAGCTCTAAATCTGGTGAGGCCTAATTAGTGATGCGATGTTGACACAGTCCTAACATTGCACCATTAGTTTAACTATCATTAGTACTATGCACAGACAATTCCTACCAGCAACGAAGCTTTGCACATCGACTGTGCCATCTGGCAGTGGGAATCATACATATTTATAGGGGAACAGAACCTGACATAACACCCTGCATTCTTATTCAGTCACCTCATGCTGTTGCATACCTTGTTGCCACATATATTTTGAGCCAAATTTATAAATGACTGGGGATTGCACATTATAAGGAGTGAAGATTAAGTTGATGGTGCTTGAGTGGGGATTCAGGTGTTTAGGTTTTGTGTGTGTGTGTGTGTGTGTGTGTGTGTGTGTGTGTGTGTGTGTGTGTGTGTGTGTGTGTGTGTGTTATTCGCTTACATGTTTGCATGCTGTATGCCTGCATGGGTACATTTGAGTGTGTATGCATTTGTGTGTGTTTGAGCACTATGTTGTATACTTACACCAGTGTAACTAATAATAGCATCTACTGGTGACTGGACAACATTTTTAGGAGGAGAGGAGGGGGAGGAGTGGGGACCCCCTGGTCAGCTCTGTAGTGGTCACCATGGCTATCCTGCCATCTGTTAGTGTCAATATCACACACACACACACACACACACACACACACACACACACACACACACACACACACACACACACACACACACACACCATGTCACCCTATACTTGTGGGGACCCCTCGCTGACTACTTTCATTCCCTAGCCCTTAACTCTAACCTTAACCATCATGAATACTTGCCTAACCTTAACCCTTACCCTAACCTTAACCTAATCCTAATTTTAACTTTAACCCTAAAACCCAGTCCTAACCCTAAAATAGACCCTTTTCCTCATGGGGACCCATAAAATGTCCCCACAAGGTAGGTGTTTCAGGTTTGTCTATGCTAATGTGGACATTTGGTCCTCATTAGGATAAGAAAACCTGGTACTTACACACACACACACACACACACACACACACACACACACACACACACACACACACACACACACACACACACACACACACACACACACACATGCATGCAGGAAGACAAACAGAGAGGGAGAGAGAGAGGAAGACAGAGAGCTAAGAGGTAGAGAGAGAGTGTGTCTCATTTCAGTCTCACTTCACTTCACAACTACTACTTGTCATTTATGCCCAGAGATCTAAATATACCAGGTGACATGTTCTGTCACAACAGGAGGTGAGTGTGAGTGAGGCCGTGAGGTGTTATGACAGATCCTGCACCCAGTGAATATGTTTAATCCCTTCACCAGCTGGCGCTACCCGCCTTGCACATTTGATTTATATTTCTACGACCAATCCTCAGGGAATGACAGTAATGTATAACCACTGTTATATGTTATATGTAGTTCCTCGACCAGTAGCTAGTGTGTGTGTGTGTGTGTGTGTGTATTTTGGGCCAAAATCGTTGACAAATTGAAGCATAGACCTCAGCTGAATGGGGATGTTTTCTTCAGATAGGGGACAGAATCCGTGTTCCTAAGCTTTGAACAGTTTTAGCTTAAGTACATTGTTTGGCCAGGCACATGTTCAAACTCACAGCTAAAAACCAAGAAAACAGTGGGGGGGGGGGGGGGGGGGATAAACAACTAATGCCAGAAATAAACAGCAAAAACAAGTTGAACACTTTACTTGCCTGATCAGTTTGATTGAAAACTGAGAAATTACTGTAAAGCTGCTAATGATCACTCACGGCTTTAATTGGAAAAAGATGATTTATCAATGTCATTGTCTTAAGAGACTGAAGAGCACAAGATGGCTCCATTATTTCCATCATATCTTCATAACGTAAGACCATAGCTGTTGCTGCACAATGACAGTAAAGACAAATCCCAATTGTGAAACAGAAGAGAGGGTATCCTGAAACTGATTTTGAATCCTCTTGTTATGTTTTCAAGCATAAATGTGTGTAATGCAGCACGTGTCTGTCCGCTGTCCTCAACTCATATTAACTTACTGTAAACTCACATTATTGATTTCCTGAGTGTTGATTATTGAGTTTTTCTTGCAAGCTCATCAGCCCTCTGACTTTAGATTGAACTTAGAGCTGGTGTAGGAGTAGAGAGAGAGAGAGAGAGAGAGAGAGAGAGAGAGAGAGAGAGAGAGAGAGAGAGAGAGAGAGAGAGAGAGAGAGAGAGAGAGAGAGAGAGAGAGAGAGAGAGAGAGAGAGAGAGAGAGAGAGAGAGAGAGAGAGACAGGAGGGCGGGAGGTAGGGAGGGAGAGGAGATGACAAATGCCAGAGGGTGGGATTTGGGGGTTTAAAGGGGGAAGGGAGAAGTGGTGGGTGGAGAAGGAGTAGTAATCAATGGAAAAGGGGATCAATCTGCTGTCCAGAGTGGAAGAGGAATCAGGAGAGAGGATACATCCATCATGTGACCATTCACACTCAGTCCTCACTTATAAACACACACACACACACACACACACACACACACACACACACACACACACACATGCAAACATCCATGTTGGCTGGTAGATATATATTTGCACATTAGTCATAAACACTCACACTTGCACATATATCATGCATGCATACACTTGCATACTATACGCCTACACACAAACTGTTTGCTCATAAATCGCACATGCACATGGACAAGCTACATACTCTTGCAAGCTTTAGTGCTGCCGCTAACTTTTGAATGGATTCCAATGGCTTCTCATTTTTGATCATCACTGGTTATTTTTTACACTTGTGTAGCACGTGTAAAACTACCCAATGAAAAGTCAAGTCAATTCAAATTCAGAAAAAAAAACCCGATCTTAAGATAAACAATCTTTCCTAATGTTGGCCTCTAAACATGAGAAAAACATTGCATGTAGCCTATTTGTGTTATTTATTTTCCATAGCCATTATGGCCAATCTGTTTGAGGGGTTGCAATATTTCTGTAGCTGTGTTTGTGCATACTGATCATATACAAACAAATGAACACACACAAAGAAAAACAAAAACACAAACACTCCTCTGAAGACAGAAGTAGACAGATTAGAGTCTCGCTTCACTGCAGAAGACCCTTGGTTTAATCATTGGGTAGATTTGGGGGAAATGTGCGTGTGGAGGGGGGGAGTGTATGTGTTTGTGAGTGGGAGCAAACGGAGAGGAAGAAAGAGCAAGAAAAGAAGCAAAACAGTTTCTCCCTTTCATTAACCGCTAGGGTTTTTCATTTTGCCAGCAATGTTCCTACAGCACCATGTTTCCTCATCAGCAACAGTAGTTTCCTCCAGCTTACTTTTGTTTTCATGACCTGGTAACGACCCCACCCATCCCGCTGCCCTTAGATCCACTTAACCGTCCAATTGCAATCAAAACAAACGAATCTCCAAAAAACAGGTTCTGCTCAATCACAGGCACCCTGGTGTGACTCCCCTCTGAGTTCCCCCCACCGCTAGCTCGGTTGGTATGCCTCATCCCTTCAGCACTGCTGCAGAAAGCCAGCACGCTGTCACAACATGGGATGGTCCTGAGATAACATTAAGAGGTAATGGTTTGAAGCACAGTTCAGTGTAAGGTCTCTTCAGAGGCTTGTTTGTCTTCACCATGGTGGGTGGCCATGTCTTCCATCTCTTTCACCACCTCTGTCACCATATTCCAAGGTCTGATGGCGTGTTTACAATTTGACCATGTAGCCGAGGTTTACTTATGATGTTTCGCTTTCCAGAACAACAGCAAAAAAAATCTCATCAAAGTCACAGCAGTGACATCCAAACAGGTGAGCCCTTGTATATGCATATCACACAAGGAAATGCATTCACAAAAAAACTACAAAAGTAGGGAGTTGGGGTTGAGGGGGAGGTGGTAGCAACATTGGCATATTTGCTGAGCAGAAAACACATTTTTTGGTATCTCACTATTCAAAACCTCCCAAATATAGAGGATCCAGTTTGTAAAAGGGTCATCACTTTACCCTTGTCCTTGATCTACCTACTGTTCTGATAACAAGCATCATGGAAGTCTCTCATTTTGCCCTCCTTGTCTTTCATAAGAATCGTGTCCGTTATTTCAAACAGCAGCAAACATATTTTGGAAAAGCACAAGTTGAACCATTACAATTCTTCCTGCAAACCAAATACTGTACAATGAATGTGATGTACTAATGTCTCTGGGGCAGGTCAGAGGTTCAGCAGCTTGCTCGAGGATACTTTGGCAGCTAGAGGAGATCCCACCCAGTTGCTGTGGTTGTGAGGCAAGTACTGATAATGTTTTGGTCAACCTGCCAGCTATCCACCTTCCATTGCAAACCTCACTGCAAACGTTGATGTGACTTTAGAGGACAATGCCTTTAGCCTGGCTTGGCTATTGCCCAGTTCCTCCTCCTTGTCTGTGTTTATGGCCCATTGACAGCATTTCCTCCAGTTAGCTGCTGTTGTCAGAGGTCGGCGCTAAATATGGCAGCTAGCATGGAGCCTCACTCACTGATCACCTTCTCTTCTCATGCCCTCCTGCATCAGATGCAATCCCGGATACAGCACGGGTTTCATTCACACAGGAAGTGATGTCCCAGTCCATTGCCTCTTGCTCTCTAGCGTGATTTTTAAAGTAGCCATAAATTACAGGTTTCTAATTAATCTTTGGATAACTGTTGCCACTATTCTTTCCAAACAGTGTCATTTATTTTTTTATTTTTTTTGAGATACTGTATTGATCCCCGTAGGGAAATTTCGTTCTGCATTTAACCCATTCTACCTGTGTAGCCAGGCACAGTGGGTAGCCACCGTGCAGCACCCGGGGACCAACTCCAGTTCATCTTGCCACGCCTCGGTCAGGGGCACAGTGATCAGTATTAACGCTAACATGCATGTCATTTTTGATCATGGGGGAAACGGGAGCACCTGGAGAAAACCCACCACAGACACGGGGGGGAACATGCAAACTCCACACAGAGGACGACCTGGGATGACCCCCAAGGTTGGACAACCCCAGGATTCGAACCCAGGACCTTCTTGCTGTGAGGCAACAGTACTAATCACTGCACCACTGTGCCAAATAGATACCAGTTTTTAAACAATTCTATTTGTTGAATTGTTGAATGCTTTTCCATCCTCTGCGCACATATCTTCAGCACCTTTGTGTGCGACCTTCTAACTTTTGTAGTGTTAAGTGTTCAACATACTTCAAGTAAACTAGTACACACCACTCATTGTCCAAACCAGTTGAGCAGTCAAGTCATTCATACCTTTTCAAATGGCTAAACTCATAGGTGGGTCAAGCTAGGAGCTGTCTGTCTTAGAGAGAGGGATGGGATTATAAGGAAATTGTTGTATTTGTGATGTAAAGAGTCAGCCAAATACAGGCAAAGGTGAACACCGAGGTGTTTCCTCGAATCAGTTCATGGTAAGTGGTGAGCAGTCAACACGACAGCGGAGGTTGTTGTGTGAAGAATGAACAGGGAGAATTTGCAGACAACTTGAAACCCTGCCCATTTTCACACCCAAGCACACCTGGCCAACTGCTGCAGAGAGTGAGCATCGACTTCAGAATGTCGCTTTCAGGAAATCGCAAAATATTTTGGCCTCGGATCCCCCCAACCCAAACGCCTGAAAAGAGCTTTCTGATGTCATCTGACGAGGCTTGTAGCAGCCATTTGTGTCATGCACCACAGACACAAGACCACCTTTAATGTATGAATAAAAAACAGACACTTTTTGTTGGTAGGAACACGCAGAAGCCATTCCAGACTATGTTTCACACTGATTTGTCGTGTGCTGTTAGCTTATCATTGCCATGTGAGAGAGGAGGAGCAGACAGGGGATTACCCTGGCTAGAAGACAACAGTCTAGTCAGAGAAACATAGACAAATGAGTCAGAGTTAATGTGGATTAGCAACGGTACACACACTGACAAAGAAGGAGATGAGAGGCTTTTCTTTCAACCTTGATGCTGTTTTTTCGTCAATTTTCGTCTCTTTATTTGGTATCTGTGGATGATACGGCGCTATTCTTTAAAGTGTGATGTCACCTTGCCGGTTGGTCTGTGTCTACCTTTCCATGTAAACCCTTTTAACCACTTGAAACTTTTCAGATTATAGGATACAGACCCTTGTCCGTATTTTATTATCTGCTGCTGCAATGAATCTTTTTTTTCATTTTGTTTTTTTGTTTTTCTTGGGGGGGGTTTCACCCTTCTTCTCCCCAATTGTATTTGGCCAATCACCCCACTCTTCTGAGCTATCCCGGTTGCTGCTCCACCCCCTCTGCCGATCCAGGGAGGGCTGCAGACTACCACATGCCTCCTCCGATACACGTGGAGTCACCAGCCACTTCTTTTCATCTGACAGTGAGGAGTTTTGCCAGGGGGACGTAGCACATGGGAGGATCATGCTATTCCCCTCAGTCCCCCCCCCAAAAAACAGGCACCCCGACTGAGCAGAAGAGGCGCTAGTGCAGCAACCAGGACACATACCCACATCCGGCTTCCCATCCATGGACACGGCCAACTGTGTTTGCAGGGATACCCGACCAAGCCGGAAGCAACACGGGGACTCCAGCTGCCGATCCCTGTGTTGGTAGACAACAGAACAGACCACTACGCTACCCAGACGCCCTGACTAGTTTTCTTGTGAGGGTCATTTTAATCCAAATTTTGTCCAAACTGAACCTTGCCGAATGATGACAAATATATAAAATAGTCTGAATCAAACATAAGAATGACAGACTGAATAAAGTGATATGTGGCTGATATTATATAAAAATGCCATTGATTATAGACAATGTATTAAAAATGAAACACAAAATGAATATAACATATATATTATATAATACATTATTATGTATTTTATGTTTTCATCATTTTCTTAATTTTTTCTCACTCATTTTTGTTCAAATCATCCTCTCTCTATGTTGAGTCACCCTTTTCCCGCTCCACCCCACCACTACCTTTTCTCTTTTTCTGATATTGTATCACTATGAAAGGTCAAAGGTCAGTCTCTTCTTCTCTTCCTTCCATACTCCATCTGCTTGTCTTGTTCTCTGCATCTGCATCTGCCTGTCTCTGTCGACAATACCCATTCTTTCGCTATACTTTTTCTATCATGACCCTTCATTTTTATGACTGCCTACCCACACGCTTGCGTCCTCATCCTTACTCCGTACAGGATCTCTCTCTTTGTCTTTCTGCTTTCATTCTCTCAGTCTATCTATCTATCTATCTATCTATCTATCTATCTATCTATCTATCTATCTATCTATCTATCTATCTATCTATCTATCTATCTATCTATCTATCTATCTATCTATCTATCTATCTATCTATCTATCTATCTATCTATCTATCTATCTATCTATCTATCTATCTATCTATGGTCTTTGCCTTTGTCCATCTGTCTGTCTTACTACACAGTAAAAAGTGGACTGTTAAATTAACAACTTAAATGTAACACTTCTTTAGCTAACATTTGGTTCCACTCAGCTTCGAAAGTATAATTTTAACATGTCACTTTTGTGTAGCTATATTTCTCTCTCTCTCTCTCTCTCTCTCTCTCTCTCTCTCTCTCTCTCTCTCTCTCTCTCTCTCTCTCTCTCTCTCTCTCTCTCTCTCTCTCTCTCTCTCTCTCCCTCCCTCTCTCTCTCTCTCTCTCTCTCTCTCTCTCTCGCTCTCCTCCTTTCTCATGCCAAAATATGGTTAACCTGTGGTTCAAAATCCAGATGGCGAATGCCTGAGGGATTTCCTTTGAAGGAAACTGTGACAGACAGACAGATAGATAGATCAATCGATGATCAATTGATAGATAGATAGATAGATAGATAGATAGATAGATAGATAGATAGATAGATAGATAGATAGATAGATAGATAGATAGATAGATAGATAGATAGATAGATAGATAGATAGATAGATAGATAGATAGATAGATAGATAGATAGATAGATAGATAGATAGATAGATAGATTCATACATACATATATACATACATACATACATACACACATAGAGAAACCAACAGACAAACTGGCAAGCAGGGAGACACAGCAGGGACTCCACATGCCATGTCCACACTAACATGGATACGTCTGAATCTATTTTTCATAGTTTTGGCCTTCCATCAGCACTAAGCAGATGTTTTTGACCATGGAAAAGGTATAAGGTATCTTTCTGAAAATGCTCCATGAACTGCACTTATATTTTCCAAAGCACTTTGCAATTAAAGTTGCACATATTTACCCACGTGCGCGTGCACACACGCATGCACACAAACACACACACACACACCGATGGCGGAGTCAAACATATGTACCAGGTAACAACCAGCTCATCACAGTAGTTGGCGGTTAGGTATCTTGCTCATGGACACTTCGACATTTTTGCCAGGAGGAGCTGAGGATCCAACCTGCAACCCTCCAGTTACCAGATGGCCTGCTCTACCTACTGAGCTACAGCCACCCCAAATGAATGGATGGATTTCATTTACAGGTGGTTAAATTTGTGTTGTAGTGTGGACGGGGGAAACAGAACTTTTCAAAAATGCGATCGAGGCTCTAGGCCTGCCCTGTGCATGCCCCATACAAGAGACTTCAGCGTCGTCCTTTTGTTTTTACTTTCCAATGTGGACCACAAACTTTGGGAAAATGATATGAAACACAGTCTAAAACTCTAGTGTACATGGAAAACTTTCAACCCGTTTTTGACATGAAAATGCTGTTTTCCATGGTCTCTGGATTACTGTGGGCATGGCCCCAGTGTGTTGCACATGCCATACCACCAAGGCTGTGTGTACCTACAGATGGAAGAAAACTTAGTGATTTTTTTTTTACTTTTCCCCATTTTTCTCCCCAATTGCCAATTACCCAACTCTTCCGAGCCGCTAGTCCACCCCCTCTGCCGACCCGGGGAGGGCTGCAGACCACCACATGCCTCCTCCCATACATGTGGAGTCACCAGCCGCTTCTTTTCACCTGACAGTGAGGACTTTCACCAGGGAGACATAACACGTGTGAGGATTCCTCTCAGCCCCCCCCCCCCAAACAGGTGCCCCAACTGACCAGAGGAGGCGCTAGTGCAGCGACCAGGACACATACCCATATCCGGCTTCCCACCCGCAGAGGGTCTGTAGGGACGCCCGACCAAGTCGGCGGTAACAAGGGGATTCGAACCGGCGACCCCCATGTTGATATGCGATGGAATAGACTGCTACGCTACCCAGACGCCTGGTGATGTTCTTTAAACATTCCTGAGGAAAGTATCAGATGGGCCACAGGCTGTTTCCCAGTATTATCCCGCTACACATTAACAAGGTTTCATACATTTATACCAAGGGATTACCTGTTATCTTCAAACCGGCGGCCACTGGGAGCTGTCCGGCACAAACAGTAGGATGCGGAGCAGTTCCGGTGCAGCAGTTTGGGGGTTAAATGGTTGTTTAGGCAAAGCAAAGTATGACTCTGTTCACTTTCCCCAGTCCCATTGTAACAGTAGGAGAGCTGAACCAACTCTATTGTGCACTACTTGTTAGTGGACATGGTGTCTCTATTGATCCCTCACTGTAGGGAAGAGTCCGGGACTCTAAGGCTGAGTGACCACACAGTTTTATGCATGTAGTGCACACACACATTTGAACCCTGGCGGTATAAGAGCGAGGGGGATACACCTCAAACACACACACACACACACACACACACACACACACACACACACACACACACACACACACACACACACACACACACACGCACACACACACACACGCACACACACGAGTGGCCTTCCCAGGCATTGTTGTCTTGCCTGTCAGCCTTTGTTTATGCGCTTGTTCGGAGAACTATGATGAGAACCTCACACGTCTCTCTCACTCACACACACCAGGAGACACAGAGGGCGAAAAGAGGGAAGAAAAGAAGTCCTTGTCATTTTCTACCGCTGCGGTCATCCTTCGGTCAAGATGTTATTATCATTACTGGACAGAGGCCAGCCGGGCAGACTTTCGGTTATGCACACACGTACACACGTGTACACACACACACACAGATATTCAAGTACACACGGACACTATTCATATACATACTAACCAAAACACACAAAACGTACAGGCTGGCCCTATGACATTGACACAAATTAGACACAAACATTGGACACAAACACACATGCACACGCACACGCACACACGCACATGCACACATGCACATGCACACACACACACGTGCACACACTTACATACTGTAAAGACACTGGATTGAAACCACAAACACAGAGACAGTAGAGCTCCCTTTTCAGAACAATAGCCATAAACACCTCACACACACACACACACACACATATACATATATACACACACACACACACACACACACACACACACACACACACACTTGCACACTCACACACACACACATACACACACAGACAGGGGAGCTCCCTGTCCAAAACAATAGCCACAAATATAGCAGGCTCTGGGAAAAAGAATACAAACTCCGTGTCCATCCCTGAGTTGT
>NC_079221.1:25135478-25144227 GCF_029633865.1 Lampris incognitus
TGTGGTCCATTATGCTTGTTTCTTTGGTTTCTTAACAAAGATCGAAGTGCCAAAAGAATCAGTTTTCTATATCGATAGATGGCTATCACAGGTTACAGTTAAATTTGTCACGTTTGGGGCGTCCGGGTGGCGTGGTGGTCTATTCTGTTGCCTGCCAACATGGGGATCACTGGTTCAAATCCCCATGTTACCTCTGACTTGGTCGGGCATCGCTACAGACACAATTGGCCATGTCTGTGGGTGGGAAGCCGGATGTGGGTATGTGTCCTGGTCGCTGCACTAGCACCTCCTCTGGTCGGTCAGGGCACCTGTTTGGGGGGAGGGGGAACTGGGGGGAATAGCGTGATCCTCCCACATGCTACGTCCCCCTGGCGAAACTCCTCACTGTCAGGTGAAAAGAAGTGTCTGGCGACTCCTCATGTATTGGAGGAGGCATGTGTTAGTCTGCAGCCCTCCCCAGATCGGCAGAGGGGGTGTGGAGTAGTAACTGGGACAGCTCAGAAAATAGGGTAATTGGCCAGGTAGAACTGGGGAGAAAAAGGAGGAAAACACCACACACAAAAAAAAGGTCACGTTAGCTGATTTTAGAGATGCAGTTATAAAGATGCAATCTTGCGGGACCATCCATATGTCCGCTAGGCCTGAAAACGGCTTTCTCCATGTCCCCTTAGTGTCTTTCAGTATTGGAATCCTTGCGAACATGACATTTGGTCTGCTCTCTGACAGGAGTACGTCTAAGCTGTGCGAAATTCCCATCACATTGGAAGCCCGACCACTTCCATTTCACGTTCTCTGAAGATTTGCTGAAATGAGAGCCCAACCTGACAAACACCTGTCGCTTCACATGTCCATGCATGACTGCACGATCAAAGCAGCATTCAAGTTTACTCCAAAGCTAAAGGGGAGCCGGCACACATCCAGTCTGAATCAATGCTCCATTAGTCTGTTTATTCCAGGCCCCTCTATTTTCGATCTTGTTTACCACAAAGTGCTATTGTCTGATGTACGTACACATGCATGTGTACGTGTGTGTGTGTGTGTGTGTGTGTGTGTGTGTGTGTGTGTGTGTGTGTGTGTGTGTGTGTGTGTGTGTGTGTGTGTGTGTGTGTGAGGATAGTGTCACTGTCCCTGTTTGTGTGTGTTTGTTTGTGTGTTTGTGGGGGGGGGGCATTAATGTTGCACATATGTATGAGTACAATGCACATCTGTATTTGCAAAAGCAATTACAGATGCCAGGAGGATTAATCAGGAAAGCCCCATCCCCCTTCTATGTCTTATATTGTTTGTCTCTTTCTTTCACCCTCCTTGTATACTCCGTTTCTCTGCCTCCCCGCACTCTTTCTTTTTCTCACTATCTTTCACCCTCTCTCTCTCTCTCTCTCTGTCTCTGTCAGAGGAAGATTGTATTCATTGTTGTCTAAAATAGTCCCTTTGTTGCCTAGAAAGGAAGTGATGTTGTAGTGGAGGAGCTGGGAAAAGAGTGAGGTCATGAGGAGGAGAAATGACCTTGGAGACTTTGTGCATGGTTGTGTGTGTGCGCGTGTGTGTGTGTGTGTGTGTGTGTGTGTGTGTGTGTGTGTGTGAGAGAGTCAGAGAGAGAGACATAGAAGGCAGACAGGCTGCTGTGTTTGTGCCAAACATAGCAGTGCTCACATAGAGCCATGCATACACAGACAAGTACATAATATCATGCATGCATGCTCACAAACAAATTCCTGCAGCCAAATGCACAGCAGAATGCACAGTTATACACAAAGACACACACACACACACACACACACACAAGTGCAAAATGATTGAGATTTACAGTACCAGCGTACAGAAATGTAGTCATGAGACATACTATACTCGCTTCTAAACATCAGAAACTACTACTACTACTTTCGGCCGCTCCCGTTAGGGGTCGCCACAGCGGCTCTTCCGTTTCCATTTCTTCCTGTCCTCTGCATCTTCCTCTGTCACACCAGCCACCCGCATGTCCTCCCTCACCACATCCATAAACATCCTCTTTGGCCTTCCTCTTATCCTCTTCCCTGGCAGCTCCATATTCAGCAGCCTTCTTCCAATATACCCAGCATTTCTCCTCCACACATGTCCAAGCCATCTCAATCTTGCCTCTTGCTTTGTCTTCAAACCGTCTGACCTGAGTGGTCCCTCTAATATAATCATTCCTAATCCTGTCCTTTTCTTTGTCACTCCCAAGGAAAACCTTAGCATCTTCAACTCTGCCACCTCCAGATCCACTGTCTTCAAACCATACAACATAGCTGGTCCCACAACCATCTTGTAAAACGTTCCTTTAACTCTTGCTGGTACCCTTCTGTCGCAAATCACTCCTGACACTAGTGACACTCTAAACTTCAGAAACACACACATACACACATATGCAATTATGCACAGTGCAAACATGCAGTACCACCACAAATACATCTGCACGGACATTTCTGATATCTTTATGAGTGCATTTCCTCCCCAAGGACTCAAATTCCCAATTCAAGGACCCAACATCAGGTGCTGAATTCAGATTTGGCAGATTTGGTCCCAAGATCCATTGCCACTTAAAAGCTGATCCTAAAACCACTGTCATTTAAAAGCCTTTACAACAATTGCTTCCATAGACCTAACTACCGTAGACAACACTCTTAAACAAACTCACTGCTCTGAAAAAAAGAATCACATTTACAAGTTAGCGAGGTTTTTATTGGGTCATAAAATCCCTTTTTTTTCTTTTTTCTTTAAACAAGTAGAAAAATGGGTCAGCGGTGAGAGATAGTTCCTGCCATTGCAACTTAACCATTAATCTTAATCAGGGAACATTATTTCAATACACTAAATATTTCATACGAGAGCGCCCTTATATTACTATGATATCATCCGTCTATCCATCCATTATCCGAACCGCTTATCCTGCTCTCGGGGTCGCGGAGATGTTGGAGCCTATCCCAGCAGTCATTGGGCGGCAGGCGGGGAGACACCCCGGACAGGCCGCCAGGCCATCACACAGGGCTGATACACACACACACACACACACACACACACACACACACACACACACACACACACACACACACACACACACACAGGGACAATTTAGTAATGCCGATTCACCTGACCTACATGTGTTTGGACTGTGGGAGGAAACCAGAGCTCCCGGGGGAAACCCAGTCAGACTCAGGGAGAACATACAAACTCCACACAGAGGACGACCCGGGACGACCCCCAAAGCTGGACAACCCCGGGGCTTGAACCCAGGACCTTCTTGCTGTTACATGACCGTGCTAACCACTGCACCACTGTGCCACCTTAAGAGATCATATTGCTTCTAAAAAAAAATCTTTACTCTGTAAAGGACACAAGTGAAACTTGATACCCTAATTGGCAATGAATAAATAAATAAATAGGCCTGTAAGGAAGTTTAAAGCGTCATACAAGATTACAAGACTTTTTAAAATGGATATTTTATGCAATGAGCCCTCTAAAGTTGCTGGCTTTGTGTTCATAATGTCATGTTTTCTCTTAGCTTTATCCGCCAAGTCAGTTGAACACTCACTGCAAAAGTGCAACTATCAAAACTTCAGCCGAAGTTGCAAAGATAGTGTCGTCACCTAGCAGTCCACATTCATAAGTGTCACGGGAGCTGTTAAGCATTGTGAAAATGTCACCTTCCCTCTCTCAGGTGTGTGCGTTTGTGTGTGTGAGAGAGAGAGAGAGAGAGAGAGAGAGAGAGAGAGAGAGAGCGAGCGAGCGAGCGAGCGAGCGTGAGGTTGGAAGGAAGGGGCGTGTTCGTATCCAGGACGTTGTCAGGGTATATCTGTCTCCCGTAGCGAAGGCCTCTTCACGGTTCCTTCACCGATACCGCCTCCCCCGCCGCTGCACCGGCTTTGGAGAGCAGCCGCCTGCTGTGATGTCACCATCTGTGATGCATATACCTGTCAGCACACACACACACACACACACACACACACACACACACACACACACACACACACACACACACACACACACACACACACAGGCGAGGTAATATTTCATGAGTCTTCATGCATTCATTACAGAAAAAGTTTTCCAGCTCTAATGGCAAGTGAAAACATCAAACCGCAGCTCAACTTTAGGCCATTTTTAATCTCTCTGGATATAAATTAGAAGTCTGCATGCTCCTTTTACATGCTTGATGAGTTTCACAACAAAGCCGCAAAACCCAGTAAAACACTGCGGAGTTGTAAAAGTGCACAGCTGTCAATCCTGGGGTGAAAAAGAAAAACTCTTCAGAGATGTAGTCGAGCCGAGCCGTTAAATACCCTCCCTGAAATGCGGCGCTCCGCACGTCTAATATCAACTGTTCGCACAGCAATGGCCCATTTCTGATATTATCATCTCGTAAATCAAACACTCACTGAACCCTGCTACCCTCGAAAAAGTGTCAACCAAACCTCAAATCTAACTCGGTTTTACCCTGTGGATACTTTTAACTCTAATTTTAGAACAAAGCCCATGAAGGTGTTTTTACATTAGCTCACTTCATATTTGTGAAAACAGACTTGTACAATGGTAAAAGCAGAACAACGAGACTCCGAACATCACCCCCTCACAGACAACTCCTAAGTACATGCTGGCATATGCTGACTCTAACACAAACACAAAAACATGCAAAAACCATGCACCTTTTTTAATTGTGTTTCTCTCCAGAACACACACACACAAACATATATGTATGTATGTAAAGCTATAAAAATACACACACGGAAGAATCCCCACACACACACACACACACACACACACACACACACACACACACACACACACACACACACACACACACACACACACACACACAGGTTATAATTAGTGACACAAAGGTGATGATGAGGAGGAGGGGTTCACAGGCAGTAGGTCTGACAGCTTCATCAGTGGCACTGCAGTGACGACAGATGGCTCTACCGTCTCCGTGGACTCTCTGTAATGCACCCCCCCCACACACACACACACATGCACACACACACACACACACACACACACACACACACACACACACACACACACACACACACACACACACACACACACACACACACTCACCCGTGGATAGGTAGGAAGACTTCAGATCATTTTTATGTACTCTTCCCGCAGCCTCCTTAAACATCCATTGCATAATTTTACTTCAGTGAACTATTCTAATTCTATGTAGCATTCATGCACACTTGAAAATACATCAAAATACACACACACACACACACACACACACACACACACACACACACACACACACACACACACTCACCCGTGGATAGGTAGGAAGACTTCAGATCATTTTTATGTACTCTTCCCGCAGCCTCCTTAAACATCCATTGCATAATTTTACTTCAGTGAACTATTCTAATTCTATGTAGCATTCATGCACACTTGAAAATACATCAAAATACACACACACACACACACACACACACACACACACACACACACGCACACACACACATTCCTCAACCTTTGCTCATGCATGGTTTAACCCACGCCCACTTATTGACACTGGGCAATGCATACCAAAAATCACTAGCCCAGTTCTGCCCTTCCCCCAGTCCCTCAGGACTAAGGACCCCGGTGTTAGTCATTCTTGCCTGATCTATGGCACATTTGTTAAACAATCATGAGGATATGGAAAGAGCCTTCGCCTGAATATACAGCCATGATCTGGAAATAGCAGGACTACCCTTTTATTGACCCCGCTTTGTGGATATCAGGAAATAAATCTACATCAAAAGATGCAAGGGCATGCATGTGCGCGCGCACACACACACACACACACACACACACACACACACACACACACACACACACACACACACACACACACACACACACACACACACACACGCACGCCCCATAGCATAATCAATAACAGATGGTCATAGGCCTTTCAGCCATTTGGGGAAACATTGAAGTAATCAACAATTAGCAGTTCAAATACGAGCTGGTGGGCAACGGGACACCAAGATGAACTTGTGTACTTGTGAAACGGGTTGACACCGTGAGTTGGTGTGTGCTTTCACGCCCCTCTTTCAAACGACGGACGGTCATCTTAAACGCCAAACCCACATTCGGCTCCTTCGGTATGTGATGCACAACATGTCACTCATGTCTTAAATAAAAATGTAAATATCCGGTGTAAAAGGCATCTCGCTAATGAACTCTGCACGACCCCTGTCGACGCCGCTGTTCAAGCACTGAACAATAATTCCTGTTGTTTCTCCGATTAGCATGAAAACAAAGCTCACAAATAACCACCTAAATAACATGGTCACACAACACAATGCTCGCAATTGTGCCTCAGAGAAATCATATTGAAATCTCTGAATGTAAATACTTTCCAAAACCTGCGATGTAAGCCACTGTTATGCGAAACGTAAACTGTACTCGTTGGTTCTCACTTCTTGACCTCTGCACCAGAAGATACCTGTCAATCCCCACTTCCCTCACTTACCGGCCAACTGCTTATTCTGAGGTTTGCAAATACCTTTTTATAGGCTTCTTGACGATAGTCTTATGGACAAGTTCTCCGGTGTGTAAACCTGCTTTAGATCGCCGCGTTTATGCGTTTTGTTTCCTTTATGATCCACATCTCTCCAAGTCAGATTCCTCATATGTGAAAACTTATTCAGCTTTTTTTTTTTTTGAAGCCGGAGGAGAACGCTTTTTCTTTTTCAGACGGCTATAAATACTTGAAGCACTAAACATTGTGTGTGTGTGTGTGTGCGTGTGTGCGTGCGTGCGTGCGTGTGTGTCTTCACTTTTTCTTTGATGTGCACATCTATCAAACACTGAAGCATGAGTGATGGTGGGTCATTCACACATTTAAGATGCAGCTGCCTCTTCATTGATCCCATATAAAGATCTGGCCTCTCACATTTTCTCTAAACAGCGGCTCCTACAGGTGGCTTGGGGTAATTACAGCCCTGTCCCCTTATACTTGTGGATCATGCCCAAAGCTACTTAATCAAAGATTGGCGACATTTGTACAGATGTGGTATCTACAGAAAGCTTACTAATTTGATCTCTTATAAGTCCCCATTGTTCACGTTGTTATCCCATTTCCTGCTTTAGATTATTACTCGCAATTTCCCCTTCGCCTCCATAGGACTGGTACTGATGACTTAATTGTTTTCTTAATGGTTTCAAGTGCATGACAACATCTGCCCCTGGGAACCAACCCTGCCTACCAATAGGCTGAGGACATGGAATCCGGTGACACAGCATGTCTAAGTCTGCATGTGTGTGTGCATCTGGGTCGGTGTGTGTGTATGTGTAAATGTGTGACTGCTTTAAAAACAAAACATGTGTGTGTGTGTGTGTGTGTGTGTGTGTGTATCACAGGGGTATGCATGCATATATGTGATTCTTTGGCTATGTGTGGAGCACTTTTGCAAATAATGAACATTCGCACATGTGTGTGTTTACAAGGAAAACGCGTGTGTGCCTGTGTGTTCATGTAAAAATGCAATACGTGTTCATGAAGGACTGGGAATGAGTGCACTTTGTCGAATGTTTTAGCTTGCGTGCACGCAGGCTTGCGTGTGCACGCCTTCAGAATGACTGGCAGCCGTGCTTAAGCCCACTTTGTAGCAATGTGTGGGAAGCCAGCCGTGAGGGCTTCCTCCCTGTTTTCTCAGCAGCAGCGATTACTAGCCACGGAAATGCTAATGGCTGTTTGGATAGCCGTGGACCAGGGCTAAAACATTTGTTTTACTAGGTGATCCTCGTCTGGCCTGCAGGGCCGCCGGCCTGTTGATTTTAAATTACGGGGGGATATTGCTGCCGTGGCAACGGTATCCACAAGTCCCCAAAAAGCCCCCACTCACCCCACATTCTCCCAAAGCGCTGAGTGATTCAAATTACAAAACCCGAGTGGTGGATTTGGATTTGCATTGCTGAGTTAAAAAGGGCCTTTTTTGTGTTTGTGGCAAAATTGTTACAAATCAGATTGGCGACACTTCACCTCCTCTGTTTCCCCCCAATTGTATTTGGCCAATTACCCCCACTCTTCGGAGCCATCCCGGCCGCTGCTCCACCCCCTCTGCCAATCCGGGGAGTTTCTGCAGACTACCACATGCCTCCTCCGATACATGTGGAGTCCCCAGCCGTGTCTTTTCACCTGAGAGTGAGGAGTTTCGCCAGGGGGGTGTAGCGTGTGGGAGGATCACGCTACTACCCCCTCCCCCGAACAGGCGCCTCAAACGACCAGAGGAGGCGCTAGTGCAGGGACCAGGACACATAGCCACATCCAGCATCACACCCGCAGACACGGCCGATTGTGCCTGTAGGGAGGCCCGACCAAGCCGGAGGTAACACGGAGATTCAAGCCGGTGAGCCCTCTGTTGGTAGGCAACAGAATAGACCGCCACGCCACCCGGACGCCCATAACCCCTGTTAAATGATATGTAACGCATCCACACACTTAAATGGCGGCTAGGTGCAAGTATGTGCAAGTCTGTTTTGTAGCGTGTTTAGGTGGGCGCACGGGGTTGCTGAATGCGACCTTAGCCGCTAGTTCGAGTTTGGAATAACAATGATACAACAGAGATGAATACATAGCGGAAAATATTGGAGATCTATTAACTTTCTCCGGTATTTTCGCAATGAGATCAGGGGTAATGTATTCTGAAAGGGCAGGTGGTTTACTGGAGTTTTAATTAGGCAAGAAAAATGTTTCAGACTCGCTCTTCTTTGACCAGCAGCTACACTTTGGAAGACTGCACAG
>NC_079221.1:25144427-25156927 GCF_029633865.1 Lampris incognitus
ATACACACTCATTCACATGCACACATATACTACCTTTGCCATCCACATGTGCACACAAATGATTGGCAACACTTAAGTGCATCACAGGTTTATACGCCATTAACCCCTCCATATAGATAGACACGACACAAAACTCACACACATTCTCGCAGCGCCGGCCAACTAACTACTATGAAAGAGGGAAACGGGATTTTGTGGCTAGCATATTCATCATTCTCTCCTAATCTAGCCCATATTGTGCCAAAATGCAGGGTAGGACAATGACATCATCACTGCGGGACAGCCATGCCTGACACCTTATTTGTCCCTTTGTGTGAACCACAGTTTTTCGAAGGGTAGACGGTATGTCAGAACATGACATCAGAATATGATCGTTACCCCCTCTGTGCCGACTTTTAAACATTGGTAAGTACGTAAAGCTGACCAGGCAGTTAACCTTATTTTGATAGACGATTGACTGACAAGCGCTCAGGATGCTGTCTGAGACGGACATATGGTTGGAATTTTCTGTAAAGGCACTTAATCTGCGCAGAGAGGTCGTACAGACACCCACAGCTAGACTCCCAACCTATCCCAACATGTGGCCTTGTACAGATGCAATTAGCTAGATGTGCAAAACTCTCAGCTATGAATCAGACGTTAGACTTTAATGGTCTTACCTCATCAACATGGGACAACTTCACACAAGGGCCGTTCCTGTCCTCTCCCGCTGCCGGTCCCCGTAGGTCCAATAGACAATGAAGGCCAAGCTCTGTTAGGGGTACAGTGCTCTCTCTCACACACACACACACACACACACACACACACACACACACACACACACACACACACACACACACACACACACACACACACACAAATACCAATGCACTCTGAATTAAAGGAGTGATGAGATGACACGTCATAACATTCATTTGCAATATGTTCTGTATGTTGTACTTTCCCCGATCCTATTAGTTTCATTTTGTTTTGCCTTATCTAACCATTAATCATCACACTGAAAGCACTTCCTATTCCCCATGTATACTTGTGTAATGAGAAGAAACAAAACAGCCATACTTTTAAATTCAAATATCCCAGCCATCATTGTTCAAAAAGCATTACACTCACACACAAGGGAGTGATTTGAACTTACGCACACACACATTCTCTCTCTCTCTCTCTCTCTCTCTCTCTCACACACACACACACACACACACACACACACACACACACACACACACACACACATTCTCTCTCTCTCTCTCTCTCTCTCTCTCTCTCTCTCTCTCTCTCACACACACACACACACACACACACACATTCTCTCTCACACACACACACACACACACACACACACACACACACACACACACACACACATATTATCTCTCTCTCACACACACACACGAACATTCTCTCTCTCTCTCTCTCTCACACACACACACTCTCTCTTTCACACACACACACACACACACACACACACACACACACACACACACACACACACACACATTATCTCTCTCTCACACACACACATACACACATATACAAACATACATATATATACTCTCTTGCTCTCTCTCTCTCTCTCTCTCACACACACACACACACACACACACACAAGTGCAGAAGGGCAGACAAACACACACAGCCTCTCTCACACACTCAGCACTTGGCCTCTAATCTCTTCTTAATTCAATCCTGGCCTAGGGAGACTTTAACTCAATTACACCCTGCCCCCTCTACACAGACACACACACACACGTGCACACACACACACACACACACACACACGCGCGCGCGCGCGCGCGCACAGACACATTAATTGAGCTCTTCCTCCTTCACATACCCAGGCTACATCAATCAACGTGAAGTAGGTTTTTGAGCTTTTTTTTTCTTTTTCTTTTTGTGGGAGCACGATTTAATTTGTCCACAGACCGTCTGAAGTGGGGCTTGAAACACAAAAGGGAAGGAACGTGAAAGTGCTTTACCCAGACCCATTCTCCCTCTCTTCATCCCCACTCTACTCGTCCCTTTACAAACCCAAGACAATTTAATCAAACTGTAATTCTCACAATACGGTCTCGGTAGCGTAAAATACCTCAACAGGACAGCCGCAGCATGGCCGCTGCCCTTAGCCGTCGAGTCGTCACTCCAACAGCTAGTGTCTTGATGCATGCTCAATAACCCAAGTAAGAGAATCATAGAACGTTGAGTCAGTTCATCTGGATACAAAGTTTACTGACAGATACGTTTCATCACTCATCTAAGTGACATCTTCAGTCTAAACTGACTGCAGTTATCCCCGCCCTTATAAACGATACAGTGCCGTAATGACCGAAACCAACAATCGGTTTCATATGCAAATATGGGCGTGATCATTACCTAGAGTTTCAGTGGCCATGTGTAGTAGTCACAGAGGATGACGAAATGTTGCATTCACAGCACACACACAGAAACTCTAGTTAATGGTCACACCCATATTTGCATATGAAACTGGTTGTTGGTTTCGGTCATTATGCCACTGTATTGTTTATAAGGGTGGGGATACTGGCAGTCAGTTTAGACTGAAGATGTCACTTAGTTGAGTGATGAAATGTAAAGGTTGTATCCGGATGAACTGAGTCAACCTTCTGTATTGTATTCAGTATCCCGTATATTGGATGCTTACTGGCATGAAATGCTTAATGGCTGGGAAGCAAAATACACCATATCAAGTGAAGCTAGAATTATCTCGTCTGCAGAATAGTGACATCTGAGAGAGGTTGTTTGTTTTTGTGCACTGACCAGTGAATGTGTCATTTTTGCTCAAAAGAAATAAATAGGTGTACCAATTGGTTGTGCAACGTGTGACTCATCAGTGCTATATGCCTCCCAAAACAGCTAGGTTGATTTAATGGCAGTGATATATGTGTGGGGGATACGGAGATCTTTATTCCAGGTCTTGGTGGGCCATGGTGAGGGGGATTTGTCATTGTAAATGCCATGCGGTTCACTGGAGCAGTAATGAGAGCTAATGTGCTGGTGGAGAGCCCCCATCAATATAATCTAATGCCTGATGAGAGCAGAGGGTGAGGATGTACCTTACACTTTGGTTAGATGGGTGAAAATGGAGTCAATGTGCATGTGCCGAGCCATAAGTGACCCTAAAAACCTAGAAATTATTTTATCTACAGGTGTAGTGCATGATTCCACCACCAAAATTGATTTTTTTGGAAAAACAAAGAACATTGCTCTCATTTTTTTTTGTTTTTTTTTACAGGGCAATCCTGTTTGTTAGTAATGTAGGACAGTTTTATCTCACAGTTTTTGACTACAGTGTCAGCGGAAGATGTGGGATAGATGAATGAGAGGAGCTATTCTTCGATGACTGCTGCTGTGAACCAGGAAACAGCTGGGGATAATATTTACTTTGGATTGATGGAGTCAAAAGTCTAACGGTGCAATAGCATATTGATCCCCAAGGAGAGATTTAATGCATGAAGCAGTTCTGTGTCCTGGAACAAGAACCACAACCTATTTGGGAAAACACGTGATTATAGGGAGATAGCCAATCAATTTCATTGGTTAACATGATAAGAGCACTCATTAACCAAGCTTTACCACTACTTAAATTTAACTACTATGACTCCACTTGCTGTTGCCATTGTGGGGCATTCTCGCAAACTTGCTACTTAGGAGTTGCAGATAGCCAACTCAACCGCCATGACGGCTTATGAGGAGAAAGGCCCATGCTCTTCATGGTGTAGCCAATGAGCATTGCGATCCTTAAGCCCAACCAATCTTTTTACCTAGAGGTTTCATACCCGTACCGCAGGACTATTTTATTTCCCAGAAATTCTCATTTAACGTCCTCCTCTAGCTTGATGGAGGTCATGTGGTCAGGGTTAGCTGACAACGTATCTTTGGGCCGGTTCAAATCCCCGTGTTTCCTCCGGCTTGGTCGGGCGTCCCTACAGACACAATTGTCCGTGTCTGCGGGTGGGAAGCCAGATGTGGGTATGTGTCCTGGTCGCTGCACTAGTGCTTCCTCTGGTCGGTCGGGTTGCTTGTTCAGGGGGTAGGGGGAACTGGAGGGAATAGCATGATCCTCCCACGTGCTACGTCCCCCTGGCAAAACTCCTCACTGTCAGGTGAAAAGAAGCGGCTGGTGACTCCACATGTATTGGAGGAGGCATGTGGTAGTCTGTAGCCCTCCCCGGATCAGCAGAGGGGGTGCAGCAGCAACCGGGACGGCTCAGAAGAGTGGAGTAATTGGCAGGATACAATTGGTGAGAAAAAGGGGGGGTGGGGAATCCCCAAATCTGGCTCGTAGATCTTGTACATATCTGCATTTTTTTTTTTGCTGAATTAAAGGAAAAGGTAGCAAAACCAGAAACTTCCATGCATCATCTGTACACTGTGACTGGGTAAATCTGCATTAGCATGCACATTTGTCTGTTTCCATGTCTCTACTAAACTCTTCATGATATTTGATACATGTCTTTACCACTGAAATCCAAGCATATCAGCTATCAGGCATGCCCATTTCAATTCTACTCCTCTCTCCCAAACAGTCTTCTTCCCCATTGTACCTCCACAAATATTTCGGTACTGCGGTGGTCGCAGCCCCAGATGAGCTCCTTTAGCTACCACTGGTTCCTTTTCTCTCCGACGACAGCGCACACAGCAGAATGACAAATGCCAGAGTTGCTAAGCCGAGGTTGTGTTGGCTTTGGCACTGTCACCCGTAGCCCCGGGGGAGAGTCCTGCACCATCAAGCAGGAGTGGAAGATTTATACTCTAATAGGTGAGGTATATTTATTTATTTTTTCTATCTGTACTCGCTGTGACTTGCTGTGCCGTGCTCTGCGGCCTGTGCTAATGTGCTTAGCAGCAGCGCTAAGGAAGACAGATGGGAGCAATTAGCATCACCTGAAGTGGGATGCAGAGGGTCTACTCAGCTGCCGTTGCTATGGCTCCTGATAAAGGACCCCACCACCAACTGATATTCTCTCTCTCTCTCTCCATCCTGTCTTTACATCAAACTCCCTTAAATATCTCTCTGTCTCTCAATCTATTCTTGCATTTTAAATTTCCCGTTTATTCCTTGGTTCTTGCATTGTGGGCAGCTTTTCTTTCTCTACATTTTTCCTTTTCCATCCCTCCCTGTCCCTCTGTTTTCTCTCTTTTTTCTCTTTGTCTATAAATCAGGTGGTAGACATTAACCCCGTTTTCCTCTCCTGTAGTTTCACATCACAGACGTTTCTCCCCTACACAAAGCCTTACAGCTCTCTCTACTTCTCTCTGTTACTCGATTTTCTCTCTTCATCTTCCTTCTCGCTCTGTTCCTAATGCCAGCTCTGCTTTGTTACCGCTAACTTTTGTTTCTTTTCCCATCGTAACTCACCATCCACTCCATTCTTCACATTCACCCTGTTTGCTCTTTCAGTCTGTCTGCAAATCTTTTGAAAACCATTTTTCTTTATTTCTGCTGTCACCGATAACTTTCATTTCTTCTTATCTGATATCTTATCCTGGTACCATTGTATTTGTCAATTTCTCTCTTTCACTATACTGCGTTCCTATTTTTCTGTCTCTCACCAAGAGATTTTTTTAACGTATCGTTTCCTTTACTTCAGTGCCCCACAGTTTCTCTTGCTCTCTCTGTCTCTCTCCTCATCTCCTATTCACTCCGTGTCATTGCCTTTGGCTCCGTTGGCTCGGTCTGCCTCTAATCGTGGTTTATGTTGCCATTCCCGGTTGAACCAGAGCCAGGCGAGGGTTGCAGGGACAAGGATGGAGAGCTGAAGGACAGAGAGAGAGAAGGAAAGGAAGATAGATAGGGAAGGGGAGGGCTTGATTTATTTGCAGGCCTTGCAGACTGGGTCCAGCTGAATCCAGAGGCACAATGTGTGCGCCAGCATTTAGAGCTAGATAGAGAAAGATACGGAGAGGGTCGGGTTTCCAGGAAGAGGATAGGGGGGACCAGGAGAGACAGAAGGAAAGAGAGAGGTACCGACGGGGTTTTCTCAGCAATAAAACCACGTTTAAACTACAATCTGAATGACCGCCAATCCACTATTCCCTCGTCTAAATGGTTTCTTCATCTTCTTTCCATCTTTCTGCACATTCTAACCTCGCGTTCACATTTTCCTTTTAACGTCTCTGTGGTTCTGGCTCTCAGGCAAGGTGAGCCAATAGACGGGGTGTAAAGATTGTGAAAGGCTTGGCTCAACAGTGGAGCCACCCACCTCACGGCTTTACATCCACAGAAACCGCTGCTGCTCCCCTACCAACGAGAGGAGCCAGCTTAAGAGAGCACTTCTCATAAACGCTGGGTCGCAGTTACATGCAGGAGCGCTCGGGCAATGAGAGATGAGTGAGATCCAGCAACCCCAAATCGTTTCCTTATTCCCATTAAAACCTTTCAAATTTGATTAAAGGAAAGAGGGGAGGCGGTGGAGGGGGGGCGGGGGGAACGCCAGCATCTCCTGATTTGGGCCAGAAAATCCTATTTCATGGTGGCGTGGAATTCCGTTCCAAAAAAACTTTTTATCAGCTCCCTCATCTGACTTGCTGAAGGATTTTTATGCTGTCTTTCGCTCCTTTCTGTCTCTCTTTCCCTCTCCCCCTCTCTCTCTCTCCCTTGGTATTTCAGCAGGCAGCGGAGGGTGCAGAGGCCAGCAGACAATACCCGACTCTCTGGGCATTTGTTTTTGATTTGCAGTCATGGAAGGCTTGCCATCTTGCCTGTGTGGTTGATTGTATTACCAGGAGATACAGAGTAATTGGAGAGAATTAAAACCTCCCCCTCTCTCATTTGATAGTCTTGCAGAAACCCAAGAATGTCCATTAGGACCGCTGAATGTTGATTAGAGCGACAAATCTGATGTCCAGATAGGCAATCATATGCGATGCAGGTTTTTTTTTTTTTTTCCTTTCCTTTTTTTTTTTGTCGAGCGCTGCGGTTTAAGTGTTTCACGATGTAGTACAGCTCTACATTTAAAAAAAATGAAAAAAGGAACAAGGGTTCAATTTGGATGACATGATTATAACGTCATGCAGAGACTTCAGACCTCTGGAAGAGCATCACAGGAGAGATGGTCACGGCTGTGAGAGGGAAGGGAAGTAACAGTTTTGTCTGATATAAGGCTTAGTCCAGTGATGAGGACATGAGGAGAAACATCTGATGTCCTCCTTTAAATAGTTACGAAGACAATATGGGCATGCAGACATAGTCTGATGGGCAAAAACGTATGCAATTGTTCAAAGAGACACAAATGTGAGCTCACACACACAAACATGTACTGTGTATATATAGACATGCATCACATGCATGCATTCACACTCATGCATGCAAGCATGCATACACATTTAGAAGTGTGTGTGTGTGCACACACACACTCAGTCGCACACACATACACACACACTGACACAAACTACTTTCATAATCTGTCCTCTACCTGTCCCGAGCCCATTGTGTGACTTCTGACCCTTGCTGCAGTGGTTCCTCCTGCCCATTAATCCTTTCAGGGCAGCCCTGAGCTCGCTTTCTCATGTTTGGTCATGCACAGTGAAACTAGCCAAGTCCAAACACCTGCCAGCAACCAGCCTTCCTCTACGTCGCCCTTTGGTCTGTCCTTCTCTCCTTGGTTCCTGCTCCAACTTGTAGGTTGTTTTGATGGCTACCTCGTTTGTCTGAGAATTTGTATTCCTCGCAAGTGTTGACAATAACAATTCCATGCAGTTAAAAGAAACGTTAATGTGAAAGTAGTGAATTTTGAATGTTTTCCAAGTTCTGTTTGGAGATGAAAATGAATGTCAATGCAGATTATATTGGCTAAATGATAGTGACAGTGCATAATGTTGCAGGTCAAGTTTCCCACAGCCTATCTAAGTGATGCCCTGAGTACAAGACTTGAAATTTGTGGGACATCCATCATCACAAAATGGTCAACTGCAAAATTACATTGTTCCTGCTTTGATTGCACTTCAACTTTAACATCTGCTTGATCTTTACTAAAACATTTCCATTTTGCTATATCTTTTCCACATCCCTTTTCTTCAGCTGAATATTGCATTAGACCAGAGCCCTGGTTCCCAGCCACAGAAGCCACTGGCTTCCATTAGCTCTCCCCGCAAACAACCGCTAAACCTCTTTGTATTTGGTTAACACTCAGAAGGAGAAAGAGAGAACGGTGGCAGAGGGGGAATGAGTGTATGCAATAGAGAGAGGGAGAAAGAGGGAGAGGATGGTGACAAGAAAGATAAATGACATTTACAGAGATAAAAGCGGAGAGAGGGAGAATGAGTTTGAGAGAGAGAGTGATACTGGAGACAGAGTGGAAGATTGACTGAACAGACAGAGAGACAGAGAGCGCGCGAGAGAGAGAGGTAATGGTAGGGAATGAAAGATGGAGGTGAAGAGACGAAGAGAGCGAGAGAGACAGAATGCTTCTCTGATGGTCACTTAATCAATGACTTTGTTTCAGGAAGGGAATGCAATCAATGACCAGGGCTTTCTCACCCAGTCGCTATGTGTAAACACACTTATCCAGCCAACTGGGATAATGGAGGTCTGTAGCCTGCATGAGCACACACACACACACACACACACACACGTACACACACACACACACACACACACACACACACACACACACACACACACACACACACACACACACACACACACACACACACACACAAAATATGCATACAGTACCCATAGATTCATGCAAGGTGAGTGAAGAGGCTGTCGTCAAGCTACAGGACCCAATCATCTTGCCTGCCAAAGTGACCTTGAGGGAAACTGCATCTCTGGTAGCTCCAGGATGGCTGGTCTTTAGGGGGCCCTGGCTTTGATAGGGGAAGGGGTGAGCCACAAAGCAAAAAAAAAATCTCACTAGGGTTCTTATAACATTACATTTTCACACAATTTTACAAAAACATTCCCTCACACATACCTGGTGACATCTTTGTGGTGGGACAGACTGACATTTTCCAACAGAGAAAAAGCAACACACACACACACACACACACACACACACACACACACACACACACACACACACACACACACACACACACACACACACACACACACACACACACACACACACACACACACACACACACAGGCAAGCGATGTCTCACTCTCTTTTACACCAGGGACATGAAATATGAAGACCGCCTGCTGTCTCTATGAAATCGATCCAGGCAGGTGAATCCGGGTAAAAGGCATTGATCCCTTATTGGTTTCACCTGTTCAATATCTGTCTTGGCAGATGATGGGGAAGGAGGTGAGTATTTAAGTAAAAATGTATTTATATAGCACTTTTAAAAACACACAGTTACAAACTGCTTTACACTCAATACAGAAAATACCAGTAAATAAATTGAATGAATATAAAACAAGGCATAGGAAGTAACAGACCAAGCTAAAAACAAACCAAAACAGAAGGCAGGGGTGGGGATCTATGAAAAGGCTTGCCTGAAAAGATGGGTTTTTAGAAGCCACTTAAAACAGTCCAAGTCCAGGTTTGGGTTAAATCAGGGTTTTGATTTCTCTGCTTTCTTCAAGACAACAGAGGTTGCCAACTACAGATGATATTGCTGGAAGGGTTCCTAATATACACTACATTTATTTTCTCCAATTTAGATTCTATTTCCAAGCAGTAAGCTGGAAAACAGACGTTTCAACATGAGATAAACAGTAAAATTATGATAGAAAAATAAGGTATTTTAAGGTATTTACGCAGTTATAATGTAAAATTTCAGATTTTTATTGAAATAAATAATTGCACACTTTGATACTGTAGCTATGACCTGACCTGGGGCTAACTGGCCAGGGTAACTATTGCAATCCACTGATGTGATGATGAAGAAGGGGATTTAAGACTTCCTACCCATAAAACACCACCACGCCGAGTCATTTGCGCAGGTATTCAGCCATTATCTCAGGGTTCATTTTACTTAGAAAAGTCAGTGACCCGTCCTCACGCTGTGCATTTGTAATTTCTATATCGCTGTACTGTGCATCAATTTCCATTTAACAACGGCAGCTGATCATTAATTATCCCTCAAAGAGTCTTTATGGGGGTAAGGGGTTCAGATATCGACATGGCTTTAAATGCAGCATTGAAGGATAGCCTGTGTACATGCACCAGAATTAGTTATGTGGCTTAGCATTAGCCACTGTGACACAGATGCTCCTCTAAGCATGTTTATTTTTCTTTTCTTTTCTGTTTTTTTCTTTTCTTTTTTTCTTCTTCTTTGTCTTTTTAGCTGACGTGAGAATTTGTAACACAAAAACACAAACTTCATGCAGGCGGGTCTTGTGGTCAAGGTCAAATTAGCTATGCAGGGCGTCCGGGTAGCGTGGCGGTCTATTCCGTTGCCCACCAACACGGGAATCGCCGGTTCGAATCCCCGTGTTACCTCCGGCTTGGTCGGGCGTCCCTATCCATGGATGTATTATAGTAGAACTGGACACCGGATCCAAAAATGGCGCCAATTCATTCCTATGAGACTTGCTCGCCTGGCGCGTACGCCGAAAAAGTTTTGGGCTTCCGGGTACTTGGGGCCCACTGAATATGCGCAGTAGTGTTACTCCCATCATGCCTCTAGGTTATGAGAACGGCGCGTACACAGCCGTGCCGTCATGCGGGGGGGGGGATTTTTCTGGGCTTTGGACAAATTTTAAAAAGATTAAAACCCCATGGCTTAAAAATATACAATAAAAAGTGTAATAATTGACCATGATTATAGCTGCAGGTGTCCCGTCAACAGTTTTACAGGCGTCTCTTTTACAAAGGTGGTCTAGGAGTAAATGCTCTTCGGGCCGCAGGGATTTTTCGCTGCAATACCGCGAGTGTCCACTGAAAAAAAATTGGCTGAGCGGCGGCGCCGTATCCCGTTCTACCACGGTCCCTTCAGAATCAACTGGCCGTGTCTGCGGGTGGGAAGCCAGATGTGGGTATGTGTCCTGGTCGCTGCACTAGCGCCTCTCCTGGTCGATCGGTCGGTCGGTCGGGGCGCCTGTTGAGGGGGGGAGGGGGAACTGGGGGGGAAAGCGTGATCTTCCCTCGCGCTGCGTCCCCCTGGCGAAACTCCTCACTGTCAGGTGAAAAGAAGCAGCTGGCGACTCCACATGTATCGGAGGAGGCATGTGGTAGTCTGCAGCCCTCCCCGGATCTGCAGAGGGGTTGGACGAGCGACCGGGACGGCTCGGAAGAGTGGGGTAATTAGCCAGATAAAATTGGGGAGAAACGCGTGTGTGTGGGGGGGGGGGTCTCTATGCAGTCCAAAACGAGAATTCAACACGAGGCTAACGTTTGAACTTCTCTGCTGTTATCCAAAGGAGTTGAATCAAATGCAACTGGACTTGGTATATATCTCAGCTGTTGACTTATCTATGCAATGTTTTAAATGTATTGTAGCGAATTCGGGGGACAACGCAACCACAGGAACTGCCGCGGCCGGGAAGCGAACCCGTATCGCCCGCACCGCAGAAGACATCGCTAACCGCTCGACTAAGCGGCCAGCGTGTCTACTTATCCATGCACGTTACAGTATGATAAAAAAAGAAAAGAAAAGAAAACAGCGGCAGAGAGGACAGACGGCTCACCCACCCAAAGCTGCTGCTACTGGGTAATTCTGAGTGTACTTACTTTTTTATTCATTTACGCAATCATTTTTTTTACTGCGGTGGCAGTTTGGAATTCATTTATAAAGTGTGACAATGCACTTAATTAAGCTAATTATATGATATTAATTATAATGTTCGCTGCACTTATAACCAGTGATTAAAGTGGGCTGGAGCTACCCGGATCCCGACACCGGCACTTCCCCTCCTCCCCCAAGTCAACCGGAGCTGAGATCCGGCACTCTGTAGACAGGAGTAATTTCAACCTTTTTGTCACAGTAAAATTTAAAACAAAAAACATGATGCAGCCAAATCACAACCATTACAAAATAAATCGCAAATAAAGTCGTTCTTCTATTTTTATACTACTTTACTTTTTCTAAAAGTTTGAATGATATCGCGTCCTCACGTGACCCGCACCTGCCTGCTGTCTGGCTTCACCAGACTTGACATCAAAAGAGACTGGCTTCACACTCACGGGTCAGGGTCAGTTCACCGCACCAGGCAGACAAGACTCGAGAGAGCGTCAACCTGCTACCTGCACTATTATCTTGGATTGGGGGGCATAAAGAGTGAGTATCTTCAGTGTATTTCCAACAGTATTTCCAATAGTTTTGTCTAGCTCTGCTGTGGTTTTCATTCAAGCAACTAACATTAGCGAACGTAACATTAGCTAGCTAGCTAACTAACTATCTTCCACCCGGTAACGTTGCTAGCTAGTTGCTGACGTTGCTGGCTAGTTGTTTGAATGCTGCTAGGCAAGCTAACTATCGGTAGTGTCCGGTAACGTTACCGGTAGCTAGCTAGTTATGTTTGTCCAACCTTAGCTCTGGCCATGCAATATTTTCATTCAAATAACTAACTAGCTAGCAAACGTTAGCTACCGGTA
>NC_079221.1:25161927-25189427 GCF_029633865.1 Lampris incognitus
GCCTGTCCAGGGTGTCTCTCTGCCTGCCGCCCAATGACTGCTGGAATAGGCTCCAGCATCCCCGCGATCCTGAGAGCAGGATAGGCGGTTAAGAAACTGGATGGATGGATGGATGTATATATATATATATATATATATATATATATATATATATATAGTTCCTTAAATTGACATGAATCAAAATCACACTTAGCAATGACTGGTGCACATATGTAAACATGGGGAAGAGAAGTACAGTACAGTTTACATACAGCGAACCTGGTAGCTAGCTACATTTATGTAATGTTCTTGACATGTTAACACATTCTTTACCTCAAGTTCTCTTTGAAGGATAGACAGCCCATACTGTCCTCTTCGTGACACCGAGGAATGGGTCCGCATTCATTTTTTTCTTCCTTTTCTTTTTCATTTCGAAACACAAGACTGCCAGCATCACACACAGCGTGTCTGTAGCCATGACTGACCCTTGACCCTCCTCCCCGATGACCTATGAACTCATGCAAGATCATAGAAGGCAGCATGTGATGATTGGTAGGGGTCATACTTGTAGTGTTGTCAGTCTCCTGGCCAAGACACGGCAAGAATTTATGGCCCTATGGTTACCTAATCTGACATGGTGACCATCGTGAAAGATACAAATATTGTGTTATCTGGTCTGCATTAGGTATATGGCAACCAAGACACACTGTACAGCAGAACATTTAACATAAAAATACTACAAGTGTTACTTGTAGCCCATAGCACACTTGCCCACAGTGGTATTTTGAGTATTGAGTATCCAATAATGCATTGATCCATGACATCTATATAACATGACAATTCCTAGAAGGGTTCAGTCAGAAGGGAGAGTCACAGAGAAATTCCATAGGTGCATATTCATGCAAATGTCACACAAATTTTAAGCAAACGTTTGAAAAGTGGAAAAGGATGCTAGTCATGTGCAAGCTGTTGGCTTGTTCATAAACAACTGAGAAATTTCCCTTATTTGCAAATTCTGTTCCCTACTCCCTATTCCCTATTTCCAATTCAAACAAGTGCAAGAGACAACATTTCTGATACTCTCATGATAATTTTGTGCTTTTTAATCAACCTTTTTGCCGTTCAGCACTTTCAATTCACATGAAAATCACACACGATTAGTGACAAAAGCCTGCCAGTGCAGTACATTCAGTCATACAAAGCACACATTAAGGTACCAAATGTATAGAGCCACACGTGTGAGAGTGTGATATTCGGTTGATAGGTAGCCTGGATGGTTTTGATCAGTGTCCAGTGGAAGCAAACATTTTAAGCATAGAAGGCTTAAGACTCACAGGAAAACACATGCCCCACTCTGGCAGTGTTGGTGCTCAGCCCGACCATGCATTCCTCCAACCAAAACTGATTTCCTTTGTGTGATTCTCTCATTCTCTTATCTCTTCCTTTCACTTTCCAAATGTCATTATCTTCCCCCCGTTATTCAGCAATACACATATTTTTATTGTGCAGAGCCCCACCTCCCTCTCCTCCACACACACACACACACACACACACACACACACACGCATGCACGCGCGCACACACACACACACAGCACTCAGAACAGAACCCCTGTTTCCAGGTGATGATCTCACACATCTGTTTTCCAATAAGGGGTCTACTGGGAGAGTCTGCAGGAGTTAATGGTCCAGCAATGTTGTTCACGGTCCGATAGCAACCCGCAAACCCCAGTGCTAACCAATCTTTTAGAGGGGACAAAAAAACAAAAAAAGAGCCCCATGCCATTAGCTCCCATTGATTTTTATTGATCCCCCATTGATTGTTATCAGGGCCCTTAACCGGCTGGGCACTAATCAGGTAGCGTTTTAGCTCAGCCAAGCCTGAATCCTCAGTTTCTCTTAAACGCTATTTAGCGCTGATTCTAATGCCCCTTGTTGTCGCCACACCGTGGGGCAGGGGAGTCGAAACGGCAACGCATTTCCGACTGGCTGTAACCCAAGACTAAGCAGAAGGCGCCATATCAAAGGCCAGGTTAGCCGCACTGCGGCGAAGGTAATCCTAAATGAGGTAAACGCTGTTGTAGCATGATCCCAGGATGGCGGGGAAGAGAAGGTGATACTGGGATTATGCGATGGCGGTCAGTGGCGATTAGCTGCAAGTGTTCGTCACTTTATACCCCGGGGATCATGGGAAGGAAAGAAAGGCAAAGGAGACAGATAGAGCGAAGGAAAGAGGATAGAGAGATTTTCTTAACCGATCTGATGACAGAGATTTAAAGGATTGGTTTTTTGTTTTTTTTATAAAAGAGAAGGATGGGTTTCATGGTGTATGCGTGGGTGTTCAGAAACTCGGAGGGACCTCCTGCTTCCCCCGGTTTGGGTTGCGGAGTGTTTGCTATGATTTCAAGCCGAAACATCAGCAGGCACTTTGCCTCCCGCTTCGCTGGGAAAAGCCCAACAACACACGGACCCCGCAACACAAACGAAAAGTGTCAAACAGTGGGGGAAAGAAAAATGAAAATGCTTTGAAAGGTCCAAAGTAAATATTTTGCTCCTTTTGAAATGAAACATCCTAGGAGGGTCAGAGCGCATTCAAGCTATGTGAACGTCAATACGGCTTTGTTTCCTGACCGGCTGCGCAAAATCTGGCCGTTGGACCCAGTCTTTGTTCGATTTCTAGTCTTTTAGTTTCCTCATACCACCACAGCGGCAAAACACAGAACAGTTTCGCACACTCGCCTTCCCAGGTGCGAACCCCCTTGTGTGCTCTGGAAGCCGACGCGTCCAGCAGATTTGCACCTTGTCATGCATGTGTATGAAGTAATATGTGTGAGCAAACCGTAGGCGTGCTCGTGGAGGTGGTGTCCTTCATCGTGGTGGGGCTGAAAGAGAGATTTTTTTATTTTTTTTAATCCCCCACCCCCGGACAAAAAATAACAAATAGATAAATAAATAAAATGTTTTTGGAAGGCCGAGATCGGAAGAGAAAAGTCATTGGGTTTAAACACACGCCTCTCTTTAAGCACGCCTCTCGTGTGTACTGTCACGGCTCTCTTATTTGATGCTACACACTTCTCACCTACGTATACACACACACACACACACACACACACACACACACACACACACACACACACGCACACATACAGACACACACACACAAACACATACATACATACACATACACACACATAGACACACACACACATATACAGACATACACACACATACACACACACATACACACACACATAGACACACACGCACACATACAGACACACACATGCATACATACACGCACACACAAATACACACACATACACACAGACGCACACATATAGACACATACACATACAGACACACACACACACACATACAGACACATACACACATACACACACACATAGACACACACACACACATACATACACGCACACACAAATATACACACATACACACACAGACACACACACAAACACAGACACACACGCACACATATAGATACATACACATACAGACACACACACGCACATACAGACACACACACACACGCACACATATAGACACATACACATACAGACACACACATACAGACACACACACACACACACAGACACGCACACACACACACACACACACACACACACACACACACACACACACACACACACACACACACACACACACACACACACACACACACACAGGTGAGAAACAGCTCCTCACCTCTCAACCCTGTCTGACGGGCCAAAAGTCTGCATGCTTTTGTTACTCCGTCACACCTTCGTCTGTGCTCTGCCCTGTCTCACTCCTTTACACCCTGTCCCCCATTCCTCCCAGTCAGCCCCCCCCACCCATTCCCTTCCTCATTTCTTTCTTTTCTGTCCCCCCATCACCCTGGCAAAGTTCGGCAACTCAGATCCGAGCGAAGGCGCTTGACAAGAGGGAGGTCTAGGAGGAGGAGGAGCAGGGATAAGAGAGAGGGAGGGAGGGTTGAAGAAAGTGAAGCTAAAGACACCTCCAGTCATCCTTTCTTGGCTCAGTGCTCAATTAAATGAAAGAGAGAAAGTGGAGGGGGGGGAAGGAAAACAGTATTGATTGACACTTGGAGAGTTAATCCCTCCTCAATGGCTCCTGGAGAGGGGAAGGAGCCTCACAAAGAGCAAGGATCAGTGACTGGGGAGAGGAGGAGAGAGGGAAAAGACAGAGATGGAGGGGGGGTTTGAGAGGACAGCTATGGGATTAGAGACACACCGCAAACATATCGGGAGGGTTTGGAGTGTGATACTTCACTATTTTTGGGAAACATTTGTCACAGTCAGAGACAAGTGGAAATGAGGAATTAAGTAAGAGCAGCACACAGCTAAGAGGACCGCTTTTGTGAGGCTGGGGTGTCCGGTGATGGAGATACAGGAAATAAAATGAAATTAGCTGGTGCTATATATTACACAGAGCAGGTTCTGGCACAGGGATGTGTATTTGGGATCACAGGCAGTCGACCACAAAAATTGGCAGTAATCATTTAGATGTAGAAATGTTATGCTTTTGTTGTTTTTTTTTTCTTTCACTGCAAGTCCTGGCAATAAATTAGACAGCGCAGTGTTCGTATTTTTCCCTTCTTTCCTGGCAAATGATATAAAATCAAAATGAAAAATTGAATGGAAAAATAATTGGGTGTGGAAGCCCCCTTAGTGTGAGCATTCACTGCATGCACTGCATGTAGAGCCACATCTCCATAGTCCCCAAGCCTCGCGGCCCTTTGCAGCAGTCTTCAAGCTGTCTTCAGCCATACACACTCACATCTATGGGGTCGCATGAAGCCACATATGCGTGTTGCACAAATGCACCACACACGCTTGCACACAAATACAGACACACACTCAATACACAAATGACTGATGCCCCCTGCAGACTACTCAGCCCCCTTTTCATCGCCCATCTCCCACTAGGCTACAGGTCGATCTCAAGCCACCATGCACCATTAACAACGCCATACTGGTCTTTGTGAGAGCTCTAGGAGGGGGCTGCATCCTGCTGGTACTTCAGCCTGACAAGGAGCATCACAGCCAGGGAGGGGTTGGGCAGGGGTTGGCCCCTGGTTTATGGCGCTACCTCAGAAGGGTTTTACGACTTAGACAGAGAACCTTAATGAGGTAGAGCAAGTTAATATTTTAACACCCTGTCCATTGTTAAGGCATATGCCAGCGTGAGTCTGTCTCTGTCACCGCTTTCTGAAGAGGCACGTGGAGATAGAAAGAAGGAGAGAACGAAAGCAGAAGCAGAAGGAGGAAGATGAGGGGGGAAAGGAGAGGCAGATGGGAGACATAAAGGAGATGGGGCTAAAGGAGAAAATGAGACTTAGAGTTTTATTAAAACATCCAGCGATAATTCCAGAGTTTGGAGCGCTCAGTCCTCATATTACACATAGTTTAGTTGGGGATTTCTCTCTAAGTATAACCTTCTGAGACAGACAGACATACGTGTACTTGATTTGCTGGCAAAATGTGTCTCGGCTTTGGTGCCAGTTTGGCATGGTAGCTGAGGTTGGTACTAAATCTGTGACCAAAAAAAAAAAAGCATTTCCCCTCAAATGGCCCATAGAAAAGATACTTTTCTTAAGCCTCTAAACGTCACATGAGGTCTAAAGCTACTTTTTGCCTTATGAAGTAATTTATTATGAAAAGCGATTCATTTTTTTCTTTTTTGCAAAAAAAATGGCCTCATCAAGGCTTTGTGTGTGTGTGTGTGTGTTTGTGTGTGTGTGTGTGTGTGTGTGCACGCACACACACGTGCACATGTGTGATAGTGTCTTCATGAGGGCACGAGCGGCACACACCTCTGGGCTCTTCCTCACCAGAAATACAGCTCACACCAGAAACACAGGCTCGCCTACAGCTGTCCCATTAAATTCTGAAAAGGCACCAAGACCCTTGGTCTGTGGGCCAGACGCCACAGCACCAGGATGATGCAAATGACATTGGAATGAATGAGCAGCCATTTTGCCGTGCTGTTTCCAGATTCGGGCGGCATGGTGGCACAGTGGTTAGCGCGATCGCCTCACAGCAACCTCGGGGGTCGTCCCGGGTCATCCTCCGTGTGGAGTTTGCATGTTCTCGCCGTGTCTGCGTGGGTTCCCTCTGGGTGCTCTGGTTTCCTCCCACAGTCCAAAGACATGTTGGTCAGGTGAATCGGCTGTACTAAATTGTCCCTAGGTGTGAATGTGTGTGTCTCAGCCCTGTGATGGACTGGTGGCCTGTACAGGGTGTCTCCCCGTCTGCCGCCCAATGACTGCTGGGATAGGCTGCAGAATCACATGACCCTGGTTGGGATAAGCGGCTTGGATAACGGATAGATGGATGTTTCGAGATTCATCGATATAGCCGTAGTCAGAGCACTGGCAGAGTGATTTCTGAGTATCATCGAGGAATCTTTTTAAAGATCCCTTTCATGGCAATGGACAAATATGTTCATCCGGCCTGTAACCTTATTGGTACAGGGCCATATCTTTAATCACTGGGCCACCCTACTTCTACAATTAACAACATATGGTTTATTATTCTGACATGCAATACTCATGAGAGAAAACTATTTCTTTGATGTACTTGGGATGGGGACTGCTGCTGTGCCCCATCGCATGGTGTTGGACAAACATGTCATGTGTTTTACTGCAAGTTCTGAAGCGTTTCATCCCATGAATGGAAAGTATTTTGGAAATAAATAAAAAGAGAACGCCCTTGTATCAATCTAGACTGTAGCTTCGGTGATTTGACACAGGCACACAAAATACATATGCACAAGAGACAAGGGAAAATATAAAAGGAGAGATAGAGAGGGGGAAGTGGAAGAAGAGAAAAGAGAAACCCTCCCTCTGTACATCTGGAAAAGACTCTGACAGGAAGCCACCCATCTGTGGCCAAACAGCTGGGGGCCAGACAGAGTGGACCCCATCAGCTTCATCTATGTGTGTGTGAGTGCATCTTTGTGTATACAATGTGTGTGTGTGTGTGTGTGGGGGGGGGGTGTTTCTCTTTCCGTATGTGCTGGGTTTTGTGAAGCAGGTGGGGGAAGAGGAGTCACTGGTCTGGAAGGCTGGATGTCACAAGATGTCTTCACGGCACTGAGCGATCTGGTACAGCGGGGGTAGGGGTGTGGAACAGCCAATTAACCTGTTCTAACAACTGTCCTCATGGCTTTCCACAACAAGCACGGCTCTGACAGGTCCTAATGCCCCACCAATACCCCAGTGTTTTCATCTCCTCCTCTGCATCTGTCACAGATTACCCCTGAGCGCACCTGAGGTACGTGTGAAAGATTAAAGATGGCAATCCGGTAGATGGATTACTATCCATGGTGCTGCTATGAGAGCACTACAGTGTGCAGGAATGAAACCAAACTCACAGGCTGATCAGCAAGTTGTTTAATAATGAAATAGATTAAGGGCTGATCTTGCCATCAGGGTGCCTAGACTTAAGAAAAGCCTACCTGATGGGCTCAGACTAAACTCATTTTCACAATTTCACCTGGAAACTCACTTTTTTTTAAACTCTTTTTTTAAAGGCTGTTATTCTTCCCTGATCTTTTAATCTTCCCTTCTTTTATTATTTGTACAGGTTTTTGTAAACTGTGTGTGAGATACGTATATAACTTTGGTATTACATTAATAGCTAGGTTACAATCTCTGTTTCGGCCAGTGTTTGGTTATGACACGATCTAAGGGATTCTGGTTGTGCCGGAAATATGTTAGCCTGGAAAGCATCAATAAAGAAGTACATATGGTGTCTCAGATGTGAAGCACAACTGTTGTGAGACTTTGTTGCGAACAGAACGATATGAGATCGTTTTAAGTGTGCAATTGGAATCAGGCCTAGTATCAACAGCACATTTTCAATTGAGGAGCTAATTTTACGTACCATTTACATAATATGCATAATACATAATAATACATTTCCATAATATGAGTCACACCCTCCCTCCCTCGCCTTGAATCTAATCTGACGGTGCAGCTAAATGTGAGACTGTCTATAAACTAACGCACTGTGAGTAAGTCAGAAGCCAGATCTATTAAAAAAGCTGTAATAACTAACGATTCATACAAATACCAACAGTAGCACTTTTCAGTATATTTTGTAGAGCAATTCCTTTTTGGCGGTATGATCAGTATACTGGGACGATTTATAACTGGTGAAAATTATACTACATTTGATCTCTAGAGCTTGGCCTGAAGTGAGGGGGAAAAGTTCTGCTCATCAGAGTTGAGAGAGCACTGGGAGATATTTAATTTTATGCAACATTTTGCCATAGGGCACCAATCTGGATGTGTGTGTGTGTGTGTGTGTGTGTGTGTGTGTGTGTGTGTGTGTGTGTGTGTGTGTGTGTGTGTGTGTGTGTGTTACTCAGACTCTTCTCTGGATGAAGTTGAGAAAAAAAGGCCTTTCGGATGACTCAACAGCTGTCGGCTATTTAAATCTTGTTCTCATTCGCTTTGTCTTCCACCGTGAGCCTGGGCGCAGATCCCGGGATGAAAGGGGGGTTCAGAGGGGACGTGGCCCATCCAACTTCTGTAAAACATGAAGTTTGTGCCCCCCCCCCGAGTAAATTATTTCTAGATAAATAATGTAATTGAAAATATGTATTTAATAAAAGCTGAATCCACTTTTGAAATCATTTCAACATAAACACAACACTTTTAATAATCCTGCCTGTGCCCCTGACCAAGGCAATGGAAAGAAGTGGGGTTGGTCCCCGGGCACTACAGCTGCCCACTACTCCTATACAATAGGATGGGTTAAATGCAGAAGACACATTTCATTGTAACCTGTACAATGACAAAATAAAGTGGATTTTTCTTCTTCTTCTTCTTCTTCTTCTTCTTCTTCTTCTTCTGGATGGATGGATGGTTTACATCCCCCATGTATCCGGCTCAGTAGTCCGAACTGTTGCGTATAACTAAGTGGGAATTTGGGAAATGGAGTTCTATTTACGCTTTGTTTGCTATTGAACTACATTTCCCAGTTCCCATCTCTGTAAGTATCTCTGTAGTATGTCAGAGTTGCGTCGTCAGCGGGTAAGTAGTGGTTGGTGTTTCTGGTGCCCACTAGGACCATAGGCCAAGTCCTGTGCCAGATGCCTTGTCTGCCCATCAACAGAATAAAAAGTTTAACGTATCCATGCTGTGTGCACCGCCTCAAGTGAATTAACTTTTCCCCAGTCAGATCCATATTTAAGATAGCTTTCTAGCTCGCTACCTTGCTAGCAGCTAATGTTCATCATACCAGTAAAACGTCCAGTAATAAACTGGGCGTGTATTTGAACGGCGTAGCATACTTGGCCTTTATTACAGAAAGGCCGTTGTTTGAGACAGGCGTTTATATTCTAGATATATTGATTTAAAAATTCGGAGACTCGTTCCGGTTTGTGATGGTAAGTGATTAACGTGGATGTGGAGGAGCTACATCTTACACGGTAACAATCATCTAGCTGATATAAACGTTTACTTAGCTATTTAAATGTGTGCCAGCTCCAGGGTTGCCAACCGTCTCACATAAGGGGTGCAACACCACATTTTGTCCGGTGCACGGTGCCACAGCAGTGTGGGCATGGTGTTGTGTGAATATACAGTGTGTATATTCATATTCTTAATCAACTGGAAAGGCAAAAATGTGTAATATTCCATTTAGTCTGTAGCTTGATAAAACTGTGTCATTATGTAAGCTTAGGTGAATAAACCTCAAAATAAATGATAAAAGAAAACACAATTTGGACCTTTACAGCAAAAAAAAAAACATTTCAAATGCGAAAGAGGAAGGGGCATGACTCATCGTTCTCACCTCCGTGGCCAATTGAGAAGTCCCCACGGCATAGAGTACAGAAGCCTTTCGGTGAGTCACCGCTGACGTGAGTTAACCCACGTCTTTTTTTTGCTTCCCATTGTTTGTTGTAGCGGCACATCCTTTTCTTTCTTGAAGGTTTATCCATATTTGCAGTTTTATTCATATTTGCACATGCTAAACCTATCGAACAAAATCAGACATTACTGAAACCTTCTTTTTTTGTTGTTGCAGGAATTGGTGCATTTACGCAATACAACTGATGCGCATGAGGGGGCTTGTGATTGGAGGACAGGTGATCTCACCCGTGGCGTGATCAGCACATGATCTGCTGCTGCTGCTGTTGTATCAGATCTGGGATCTGTAAGAGTGCCTTCTGGTGATTACAGAGTAGAGAAGCAGTCAATATACGGGACAAGGGAGGTCCCATATGAGACAAACCAATTTAGTCCAATATACAGGACGTCCCAGCTAATATGAACAGTTGGCAACCTTGACCAGCTCACATTAGCTAGCTACTGTAAACATATGTTAATGTTAGAGCCTCTGTTAGCCCACATTAACACCTATTACTCATTATGGTATATATTAGCATCATATTAGAGTTAAGTTAAAGATTATTAATTCTTTTCATAATTAACCCGTGTCCTGTTTGTGTGTGTGTGTGTGTGTGTGTGTGTGTGTGTGTGTGTGTGTGTGTGTGTGTGTGTGTGTGTGTGTGTCAGCCAGGTCAGGGTTTACCAAAACATGGCAGAGGAAAGAAAAAAGGTGGACATTATTTTTTGTAGGCTCAAAACGCCACTGTGTAAGTAGGAAGACCCTTGTAATATTACGAATACTAGTTGATAAAGTCCTCATGGAAAGTCAGTGTAGGGCTAATACAAATGTTTAATGATTGTGTCATTAGACAACAACAGTAAAACAGTCTGTGGAGGGCAGCAGCAGCAACACACAGAGGGACGGAGACGGGGAGTCTCAGGTAAGGTTTCACAGTTGCAGTCTTGAGAAAAGTCCATGTTTGTCGTCCCCCTAAGTTGTAATGAGATCTGCACCCTTGACCGTGAAAGAAAAGAATATATCGATGTCTCACACTTCTACAGGACCCTTCTGCAAAACCCGTGACTTTTCCTTGACTGGACGGGCCCTCCGTCCTCCATCTAACTCTGCCTTTAAAAAAAAAACGCACCCACCGGTAATCCTGTTAGCTCATCGTTTTGCTGTGCGTTGGTTAATGGCCTGTGGGGGAGGGTGAAAGTGCAAAACAATACACAATGGTGTAAACACCTGATGGGAACGTTCCAAAATACAATATTCATGGGTAAAACAACTCATTTAAAGTTGAAACCCTCACTGGCTGTAATTGTTTGCATTCAGTTTTGTTGCACCTTTGTATGTAGATTGTGTGTTAAGATTTTTATCAAGTACGTGCACAGCGTCGACTAATCCACTAATATACTGTAGTAGCATGACAGCTTTCAAAAATGTTATTATTATTATTATTATTTATTTAGCTCTTTTCAAAACGGTTATAGTGCCAAACAGCGAGGGAAATAACCGATACAGGTTAATAAAACAGTAAAACGAGTGAGAGAAGAAATGATGAATAGATAATAGATAACAAAGAAACAACAAATAAAGGCCAAGAATTACAGAAGAATTATAGAAGATGCCTGACAATAAAAGTAGGTATTATTCGACCGTTTGTCGACTCGACACATCAGTGTGACATGTTTACTGTTGATTTAACAAAATAAAAACCCCGCAAAGACAGACTCGTTCACACAAACTATGAAAACAAGATCTCGGACCGGACAGGGGAGGAGAGAGGAGCCGTCACCCACAGAAATATTCATCACTGTCTCAGCAGCCGAATGGCTTGCAATCTACACCTATTCTTTGTCTCTTCTTCTCAAGTCAAAGGGTGACCTCGTCTTTTGTCCTGGCTTGTCATAACATTGCTCCCAGCCAGCTGGGAGGGAAGGTAGTTTGCGGGGACTGGGTTTTGGTCAGGTCAAAAGCAGTTTTTCAGGTGTGTGTGTGGGGGGGGGGGGGCTGAATGGGGGAAGTTTGCCATAGCCTCCTTTTCCTTTTAGAACTTCAAACGGAGAACAGTTAACCTCCGGCTGGTTTTAAGTTCTGACACCTTGAAGGCCTTGAAGTCTTTGGGCTTTGGAAAATATGTGTTTTGGAAAGGTGCAGCCGACGTGCGTGGGAGAGAAAGAGTGTTAGACACTATAGAGAGTGAGTATTGTGTGTGTGTGTGTGTGTGTGTGTGTGTGTGTGTGTGCATGTGTGTGTGTGTGTGTGTGTGTGCGCGCACACATCTTCATAGTAAACAATGATGACTTGTGACCGACGCTGAAACTTGATCAGTACAGTTCAATAAGACCCTTGGTTTCTTGAGGTCCTTAATGGTTTCTGCAGGTGGCACACACTCTTTCACATTCTCTCACTCTCAATCACCCACACATACGTGCACACACACGCACACACACACACACACACACCCGTATACACATGTTCATATTGACACACATCCTCTCTTTCTCTGCCACACAGACAGACACACACACACACACACACACACACACACACAAATACACCCTGGCGGCCTGTTGTCTTAATTCACTATAGCAGGAAAGGGCTGTTAAGCTTTCCCAAGGGAAAGCGGTAACATAGGCCGTCAATGGACATTGTTATTAGGCTGTTTTTCTTTAAGCTATCCTCCCAACCATTACATCTACACCCTCCCTCCGGCTCCTTGTCTGCTCCCCCAGCTGATGGTTTTCCCTGGTGATTAATGCATGGCTGACTCAGTTAGCGCTTCACAAATCAGCCCAATGCCCCCTGCTCTAGTGAGGAAAGCTATCCATTGGTAGTACAGTAACAAATGTTGTCATATGAGGTCAATTGCATTATGTCATAGCTTGCACAAGTGGAAGCCATTGTGGAGCTCCCTCTCCATTTGCACTTCCTACATCTATTTCCTACATCTATTAGGCCTCGAGACAATTCTGTCTTCAACAAAATTTGTACATCTGGCTCAAACTCTACCAGGCAATTTCTTATGATGTCCACCGCTGGAAAGAGAGTAAAACTTAAGTTTTCTGCACAGTTCCTCTGGGGATGGGGAAGAAATGGAAAATTAGCTCAGCAGGCATCCAGGAAAAATGAGGACTTTTACAATGGCCGCTTCTGTAGGTCAATTAGAATGATTTGACTGAGACTGGGAGTGTGTGGAAAAACCCCATTTTAAATTGAAGCCACTTTCTCACTCTTGCTGATTTACACATAGGCACAAACACACATGCACACATGCATGCACACACACACAGGTATACACACATGATTGGTGATTAGTTGCACGTACATACATACTCGCACAAACACAAAAATACACGCTTGATTAGTGCTAAGAAACAATCTAGCGCGCACACACACACACACACACACACACACACACGCAGGCTAATGAGGGTGTTTCTCACCCTGGGTTCGGTAGATTAGCACTGAGAAGAGCCAAATAGGTCTGATTGAGAGTGGAAACCAAGGGAAAAGGGATAGAATAAATAACCCCAACCCATAGGGGGTAGGCCCCCTTTCACCAGCCCTCTCCCTGGGAATCCACTTGCACACATTCCCCCTTGTCCCCCACTCTCCACCTCAGCGCACTGCTATCTCCCGGCCTTTTGGGATTCTAATGCTCTATCTCATTAGCTCTTATTGGATTGAAGCTTTCTTTGGGGATGCACAGTGTTACACTTTGGCTCTTTTCACCAGTCGATAAAAGGGACATCGACTTTTGGCAAAAAAAAAACGCACTCTCTTCTCCTCTTCTCATCGACTGTCTCGCCTAATTTCCGCTCTCCCTCTTTCCCCCATTCATACTCTTGTCTCCCTCCTTTCGTTCACTCTCTCTATCCTTCCATCAAACACCTCTTTCTTTCCCTACCTCTCTGTCCAGTGGCTCCCTATCATCCCCATCCCCAAGTCCAGTATAATGTATTTCATTACGGTGCTGTCCAGTGTGTTTTAATTACTGTAAAGGCAGCAGGGTACTGGAATGGCTTGCGTTCGAGCCCCCTGTATCGGCATCTGCCCTGCTGCAGTGCTGTTGAGCAAGTTATTCAGTCCCTACCACTTCCAGAGGGACTCTTACCCTGCCTTCCACTCTCCCTAGAAGGGGGGAAAGTTAAAGTTCCCTCACAGAAAAACTACAAATCAAATGATCTATTCTAAAGTGACTTTGTCACATTTTAACATTTGTTTGTATCTCTCTCTCTCTCTCTCTCTTGCTCTCTCTCTCTCGCTCTCTCTCTCTCTCTTTCTCTCTCACACACATTCTTTTCCCCCTCCTTCTGCAGCGCCTTTCTCATCTACTCTCTGTCTCCACAGGGTGTCTTTATCTGTTTCTTCTCTGCCATTAACTCCCAGCACCAGTCAATGGCTCTCATTCCGGTTGGACAGAGGGGAAAAAAAAACCTTTCCCACATGTAGTCTAATCTATAAATTGTGCGACAATTTTACATATCAGGCTCATGTGCTGAACGTGAGTTGGATTCAATATTCTGTAAAAGCTATGTCAGTAATTTGCAGACTTAAGACCCGGTAACTTTAATATAAATGTCACTGAACCACAACAGTATGAACAAATGCCTTAAGATTGCCGTGTCTTACTCGCTATTACAGGAGCGAGTGAACTTATCATAAGTTACATAGCCGCGACTTGTTCATAGAGTGCATTTGTCTGAAATTGTTGATAAACCAGTAAAAGTAAGAGCATATGTAGAAATGTCTGGAAACTGGGCCAACATAGAAATAAGAAAGCTACTTTCATGTCCACCAGAGGATGTTTGAAATGAATAGGCGGCTGCAGGTACAGTTGGAGATGCTTTGGTTTACAGATAAAATGGCATCCTACACAAATGGTTTGTAAGACAAAGAGCACACTTCATGACTGACAAGACTTCTGGAGAACATGTCGCATTTAAAGACCGCTACTTGCTGGTCTTTCTGTCACTTTTAACGACTGGAAATCATTGGGGGTGACAGATTACCAGACTCGCTGAGATGCATCACAATGAATCAAAACCTCGTTCTATACACTGCAAGAAATATGGGGAGGTCGCCTATTTCAGGTAGCCAGTCAACATGCAGCACATGTACAAATACGAAAGGAATGTGAAACAAAATTAAAATGGAGAAGCTTTATATGTGAACGAGGGAAGCCACCACTGGTGCAGAGGAAGTCATTGTGGCAATGTTACAGAATGAAGTATGTTTGAAAGCAGCTTAATAAGAGAAAGGCAGTGGGACACAGAGAGAGAGAGAGGGAGTGAGAGAATGGCGAAGAGTGAGAGAAGGTAGGGGGAAGGGGAGGTAGAAATAGGAGGAAAGAAAGAGAGGGAGGGAAATAGAGGAATGGAAGAAGGGAGGACAAATAGTAGGATAGAGATAAAGCCAGACAGGAGTAGGAGCGATAGAGGAAGAAGAGAGGGGGGGGTGAGATTTAGATACATGAATAGATAGATAAATGGAGAGGGGGAGAGAGAGAGAAATGGGAAGTGAGAGAAATTGACAAGGCTGTATGATAGTTAGCTAATTTTAGCTGACAGCTAACGGGGGGCTGCTAGCCAGTAGATGGTGGTCTCCAACTCACAGAAACTCATTCAACTGACCGAATATTAGGGTTGTGAGTAAATCTCAAAGATGTAGTGGCTCTATCTGTTTTTCATTGTATGAATTTAAACCCCACTGAGACCGTAACTGTGATTTAGGGCTATACAAATAAACTTGAGTTAACATAGCTAGGCAGTTAGCAGAACAAAGCAAGTCCACAAGTGTCCTGTCTCTTTTTTATGTTACTGCCTCAAATGAAGGACAGTCATCTCCAAACTTTGTTCAGTCCCCTAACCCTTCAACCCCAAGCTCTCACTCTCTGTCTCTCTCTCTGTGTCTCTCTCTGTCTCTCTCTCTGTCTCTCTCTCTGTCTCTCTCTCTCTCTCTCTCTCTCTCGCCAGGGTGTCCATAGGTTTTAAAGGTTGGATTAACCCTTAATTCAACTGTTCACGCTCACATTAGATCCCTCACTCTCCTCATTCTGTGTGTTTTTCTAATAGAGATGACAGGAGATAATCTGGGATAAGCACTGTCAATAACAATCTCCCTTCCTATTCTCTTTCCTCCACTCTTTTGGATTTTATCTTTCTCTTTTCTCCCTCTTCTTTCTGCTCACCCTCCCTAGAGCCTTTTTTTTAACTCTTCCCCTCATAGTTTATAGGAAAGTTTTGAAGTCTATCTCTATTTTATACTCACCACTCATGTTGTGCATGGGTAGGTTTCATTTTCACGTTCCTCCATTCTTTTTTTTTTCCTCCCCACTGGACACCCAGCTCCTAATGCCATCTAGAATTCAATGCAATTAAATCCAAAATCCTCATTCAGGGCAAAAAAGCACTCCATAGTCCACCTAACGAGATGCTACAGCAGTAGCAAATTTTAGTAGTAATTTTAAATCTTAACAGTTTTTTTGTTTTTTGTTTTTACGGTCGGTGATGGGTGTTTTCCTATGTGTCAAGTGAGTACCAGCAGGAACCAATTCCACCATAGCACAGCAAAGCAAACACTAAGATGGAATTTAGCAATAACAAAAACGAATGTGCATTTTTTCAAATTACCCCTCATATTCACTATGATAGCCTGCTGTAGCACCATGTTAGCTTTATCTGAACCATGGAATGCTTTTTTGGACTGAAAAAGGATGGTAGATTTGTCCACAATGAATTGCATTGAACTGTAGGTGGTAAACTGCAGCTGCATGTCCAGTATGAAGAAACAGATAGATAACTGTGAAAATGAAACCTTTCACTGTACTACTACATGAGTGGTGAGTATAAAACAAGGATATATTAAATTAATTCAATTCAATTCAATGCAATTCAATTCAATTTATTGTCATTAAAAACAATGTGCAGGCACATGTTAAAAATGAAATATAAAAATGAAATAATAAAGTTTCCTTTATTAATCCCCTTGGGGAAATTCATTTAGTGCAAATTAACCCATCCTAGCTGTGATCTGTGTAGCTAGGAGCAGTGGGCTGCAGCCTTCATGCTGCACCTGGGGACCAACTCCAGTTCTTTTCCCATTGCCTTTGTCCGGGGCACAGACAGGAGTATAAACCCTAACATGCATGTTTCTTTTGATGGTGGGGGAAACCGGAGCACACGGAGAAAACCCACCGCAGACACGGGGACACAACATGCCAACTCCACACAGAGGACGACCCCCCCAAGGTTGGACAAACCCAGGGTTCGAACCAAAGACCTTGTTGCTGTGAGGCGACAGCGCTAACCACTGGGCCACCATGCCGCCCTTACACGTCAAAGCAATATACTTCAAATACTTCAAAATTCCCTAACTATTCCTTTAACTCCCTCTCATGTCCGCTCTCAACCAATGGTTCAAGGAGAGGGGGCCGACTACTTCCTGTATTGTTTTAGTATTGAGACAACAGGAAACAGGGAGAGGGACACAGTAAGACTAAAGAGTGGGACGGAGTTAACTGGTGGTTTCAGACCACACACACTTTTCATGGAAAGGATCTGCTGGTGCCATGTTAATGTCGGTGGAAATGACTAATGTTTTGGCACATTTGTGCCATAGAGGTGTTGGACTTATTCAGCTGAAACACATTCTTGGGTACTGATCTTATCCACAGCAATGGTGGAATCCAACTCGCAGCCTTCACAGAAGGTTAAAAAAAAAACAGCGGCAGAGTTTGAAAAAAAAAATAGCGACAGACTTTGTTTTGTCCAGCTTGTGTCTAGGCGTAGGTACACTGGAATTCTCATTTGAAGTATCACCCTCCCCGTCCCCTCCCCTAGCCTTCCTCCATCTCCTGCCTAGTTTTGTGCTAAACTGGGAGTTGGATGCGTCTATGCATGTGCGTATGTATGTGAGAGCATGAGTATTTGCAATAATAGTCTGTACATGTGTCTGTGAGAGAGGTGTGCAAAAGTGTTTGCGAGAATGTGTCATAGAGAGAGAAAGAGTGCGTGCATGTGATGGTATATGTTAGATGATATATGCAGCATCACAGTGCCTTTATGTGCCTGAGTTTCAAAGTAAGAGCATGCATGATTGCACGTGTGTTGGTGTGTGCACAGTTCTCTGTCAGTGTGCATTGTGTGAATGTTTCTGTGCCTGCATGTATGCTTTACTCTGCATCTATATTTTCATGCAAGTCTTCTCATGTGTGCACGTGTGTGTGTGTGTGTGTGTGTGTGCGTGTGTGTGCGTGTTCGTGTGTGGTTCTGATCCAGCCTTTCCTCAGGGCTGCCTGGCATTGTGCTGCTTCCTGCCCCAGCAGACACTATCAGTGTGGGATCAGCGCTGTGGCTAGGGACAGACAAAGGGACAAAAGGCTCAGGACAAACACACAAACACACGCGCGCGCGCACACACACACACACACACACACACACACACACACACACACACACACACACACACACACACACACACACACACTTGTGCGCTGCCTGGCCGGAGCAGAGAGACCTTTTCCCAGGCTTCTTGGAGCCACTGATGGCTTCCCATCTGTCTGTCTGTACTCCATTATGTCATTCACTATCTATCTATCTATCTATCTATCTATCTAGCTATCTATCTAGCTTTCTATCTATTTTCCCATCTAATGTTGTCTTTCCCTTCATTGTCATATAATTGCAATGGTTTAAGTTGAAAGATTTTGGTCTGGACCAGCACGGGAAATAACAGTTTACCCTATGACATGGTCTTCTCCCCCTCTCTCCTTGTCTCCACCCCCTACTTCTCCACCTTCCTTTTTTTATGGGCTCTGGAAACTGAATATAGTATCTTGATTCTTCTGGTTCTCATCAGCTTTATTTGGTAATGTCATCCAGTGTTGTCAGCCAATCTTACTTTTCACACTCAGTTTAAACACGAGGAGTACCGTTATGGCGTCTGTTCCATATCTGTATATGGATTCAGTTAATCACAGCCGCACAAACTTAGAACTGTTTACCCAACTCGATTATGACGCTCTCCGACGGTCAGCATTAGTTCACACTTCTGTGTAGTCAGAAAGATTTATTAAAGGATTTTTCCTCCGTATGTACACGTGTGTTTCGGTTAAATAAATCGCCCGTTTGGCCAGCCCCCTGACTCTGAACCTCATCTTGGGCTGTGGTCTGGCGTGTTTACAGCACAGCTGATGGTATGTTGAGACTCCTCTAGTCCGACTGACTTCACACCTCAGACGTGCAAGACTCATTTGGTGTTGAGGGCAGGATGCTAATTCACACCAGCACTGCAAAAATAAACCAGCGTCACCCTTTGCTCCATCGATCCTACAGGGCTCCCCTGCCTTTCGCTTTCTCTTACCTGTGTCATGTGGCCTGTGGAGATATTTCACGAGTGAAGGAAAAAGATCTGTACATATATTCAAAACACACTAACGCTCATTCATGCAGGCGGGTGAACCTAATTGTGGATTTGGCCTCTGCTGTGTTCACAGTGCAGAATGGCCTGCTTTATAATGCCGTGTGATTGGCTATCTGTGTGCTGAATGAACAATAGGAAGCTGCAGCATGTATATGGACATTACACATGATGTTATACTGGTGATACTAATCACTGTACCCAACATGTTGCCCACTGGGTGAGGGGGTACATGTTAGCACTTGCATTAACAGCTGACCGGTCTGCTTGCCTGTATTTATTCACATGGCACGAAGGTCAGCTTACCAGGTCCCGAGTCCTGACGCTTTCAGTTTCCCTCTCATCCTTGGGTCTGATGTCATTCCCCTTCTTTCCCTCCATCTCACCTTCTCTCACTCTTCCTGTCTCGCTCTCTTTGCTGTCCTTAGCCCCTTTCTATCTCCCTCTCTCTCATCCAACCATTTGCTCCTTCCCTCACTATCTCTCTCAACACATTCTTTCTTTCCTTCTGTCTTGTTTGCTTTCTCTCACTCGCTTTCTTGCTTTCCATCAGTTAAACCCCCAACTCGTGATTTGCAGCTGTCAATCAAAAGCTGTGGTCATCATTTCTGCCCGGCCACCCCTGAATAGGGGGCAAGAGGGGTGAGGCATGCCCCCCACCCCTTATCTGATGTTGTAGAGCTAGAGCAAGGAAAACACTGTTGCTCTCAAAGGGCAAAAGATATGTACACACGCATGCACGCACACACTCACATACGTATTACAAACAGTCACACACACGTCCTTCATCTGTCGTTCTCTTGCTCCGTCTTTTAGGAACTGTTCTGATAAAATGTCAGTCGTGGTAGGGAGCTGCTCGTGCTTTAACTTTAAGTATTTTCTGATTTACAGTTGCTGTGTTTGTATGTGTGTGTGTATGTGTGTGTGCGCATGCATGTGTGTGCGTGTGTGTGTGTGAGTGAGAGGTAGTTTCTATGTTTTAAGGTGCATTTAGTTTCTTTCCCTCTATGCGGCTGTGAGATGTTTCATTAAGGAACAAAGAACCTCAAGGCCTAAGCCCCCCCCACCCCCGACCTTTCTCTCCCACATACTTACATGAATACACTTAAGCCTCAACTCTTTGTCCACACAAACACTGTCCATTCTGCCTCGTAAGCATTCTGCTTATCTTGTTCCCGTTATCAGCCCATCAGTCCTTGTCAGTGTGGTCAGCTCTCTTCTCTCCCTGAGGATATTTTTACCTAGGATGAATGTCTAGGTTCATTTAAAGTCACAACCAAAATCGGTTCTATATATCAAGTTTACACACATTAGCAATTTGACTGGGAGGGTTACTTGAGTTGTGTGTGTGTGTGTGTGTGTGTGTGTGTGTGTGTGTGTGCGCATGTGTGCATGCATGACTTCATGAATGTGCGCATGCATGTGTGTGTGCATATGTGCGTGCATGTGTGTGCATGTGTGCGTGCGTGCATAAGTTCATGAATGTGTGCATGCATGTGTGCATGCATGTGTGTGTGTGTGTGTGCATGCGTGCGCGCGCACGCAGGATGGGTTTGGTGTCCCTGTAAAGTAAAAATGTGTGTGTGTGTATGTGTGTGTGCGTGCGTGCATGAGTTCATGAATGTGTGTGTGTGTGTGCGTGTGTGCATGCGTGCATGAGTTCATGAATGTGTGCATGCATGTGTGTGTGTGTGCATGCATGTGTGTGTGTGTGTGCAGGATGGGTTTGGTGTCCCTGTAAAGTGAAAAACAGCAATTCCTTGTGCTCTTTTGGAGCAAGTATAGGATGGTGTGTGTATACATGAGAAACCAAAAGTTTACGATAGAAAGATGAATATGACCTGGATTTGTTTATCCTCTTTAAAAAAGATGATCTCTCTGTTTTTTTTAGCAGTCTTTTCCTCCTTTTTCTGCCTCTACTGTCCCCTGGCTATCTTCTTTTGTTCTCTCTCTCTGCTCTATTTACAACTTTTCCTCTCTCTTGATCATCTTTGCTTTTTTTTTGTCTTTTGTTTTTTAATCTTTGTGTGCCCAGGAAGGTCGCATGGGCAGACCGCCCACATTTTCAGCAACGCTGTGACACCCTTCACTGCAAAAGAACAGTTAAAAGGCATTATGGGAATGTCACCTTTCCTACCTGCTGTGTTGGAAACTCAGTTCTCAAATGAATCATTATCTGACAACCGCAGACTTCCCAAATGGTGTTTCTTCTGACAAAACCCCATCAAGTAAAGAGCCACGGCCCCACTTAGTATCTGTTAGCTAAGGCTTTGACAAGAAAACACATGGGGATGCACCATGACTACTGCAGATAGATAGATAGATAGATAGATAGATAGATAGATAGATAGATAGATAGATAGACTAGAAAAGGGTATCTAAGACAGAGTTTTTGTATATCTTGAAGTATCGTGTGGCCATGGGGTGTAAACCAACTGAGATATCAATACATCCAGAATGTAAAGAACTAACAAAAGCCAGTTTGCATTGTTAAGTAGCTACGCAATAGAAAATCTGTGCATAGTGGGCCTCGATTCACACAATATTAAATACAATCTAGATCTCACGGAATAGTGTTGCTGGCGAAAACCTCATCAACTCCTCTTCCTCCTCCTCCCGTTCCCCTGGTTAGCCATGCCCGGCATCTCACGGATGGCAGGGCGGGGGTGGAGAAAAGAAAGGAGAGTGGAGAGGAAGAAGAGTAGGTGAGAGATCGCAGGCCTGTGACCTCACCCCCCACCCCCAGGCAAGCAGAACCCAACACCTTATGACCTCTCCCTGCTCCCCCCCCCCTCTTCTTCACCTTTCATTGGTGTGACAGAGAAGAAGAGAGAGAGACAGAGAGAGAACGTAGTGTCCATGTTTTTCTCATTTTATTTTAAGCTATCTGTGTGTGTGTGTGTGTGTGTGTGTGTGTGTGTGTGTGTGTGTGTGTGTGTGTGTGTGTGTGTGTGTGTATATAAAGATATTTGTAGGAAAAAAAAAAGTTTAAATCATAGCAGTATAAGCCTGTTTCATGTGTTGCGCACTCATCAGCTGCCAAGTTGGCTATTTTTTTCCTACAAATATCTTAATATTCCACTCCTCATTTGTTGAGGACTTTCATCAACACCACTGATGGTTTCCGGAAGAAAAAAAACGCTATATATATATATATATATATAGTCAATAGTGTTGATAAAAGTGCTCAACACATGAGGAGCGTAAAATTGTGTTTTCTTTGTTGATGCACAATAGCAGCTGATGAGTGCGTGATGCACAAAACAAGCTTGTACTGCTATGTAGTAAAAGATTTTTTTCCTACATCTATATTTTATTCTAGTAGATCTCTAGGTACCTTTTTTTTTATTTCACACTTGCTTTGGTAATGTAAACGTATGTTTCCCATGCCAATAAAGCCCTTTAGAATTTGAATTTGAGAGCAGGTCAGTGTGTATGTGTGTGTGCACGCGCGCGGATGTTTTTGTGCATGTGTGTGCGTTTTTGTATGCATTTATGTGTGTGCATGTTTTGTATGTGTGGGGGGGGGGTCACTCAGGCTAAATCTCATTAACTCCTTTTGTTTTGGTTCCACACCGTTGCAATTGCGAAGGGAAAACAGGGGAGGCCAGGAAAAATAGAGCCTCCTTGTTGTTCCTCTTGATTATTTTTTACCGCGCTTTATCGTGTTTCTTCATTTTAGCAGGACGAGGAGGGGGGGAGAGAGGGGACCACGTCAAGCCGCCACATGAAAATGGCCAAACTGCACAGGGCCTAACGTCTGGGAGCGAGGAAGAGGGCTGACAGTCGTAAGTGGTTCGGAGAACAAACAAAAAAATATGGCTGTGAACACCAGAGGCTGTGTGGGTGACTGCACTACGGGTTTAATTAATAGTTCTGCTCACCGCAGGAGTTGCCAGTGGAAAAAGAAAAGAAATGCTACTATTGGGTGCCAGCTTTAGTCTGTCTGACATTATTTAAGTTTTCAAACGTTGTTGTTAAAAGCACCCACCCATTCTCTCGCCCTCTTGTGGCATTGAGCCTCCAGTTGTGATGTGCGTTGGTGTTGGTTGATCAGGTCACCAAACCCAAGTTGACGTCGTTCATGCCTGGTTTCGTGTTTGAGCATAAGCTTTTTCTGGGGTATGAAACGGAAAAAAAAATTTCTGGATTTACAGAGTGCTGGCATGTGAGCGTGCCCCGGTGGCGAGGGATGAAGACACGTCCACATCCAATGAGATGAGATGGAAAATGAATGGCGGAAAAATAATGACCGGGAGACGGAGGGTAAAAGTTTACGATGGAATTGCTCAACGATGGGAAACCAAAATGGTGCAAAAGCTTCCTCAGGAGGTCACAGAGCAGGGCAAATGTCTTTCCTCCGGAATTGCTAAAGAATGAAAATAAAACTAGAGAGGCAGTCAGAGACATCCAGGTTTGCCAACTAAGACAGCAAAATAAAGACCCAGTAGTGCAACAGGGATGATGCGCAGATAGAAAGAAATTAGAGACACGAGGGAGAGGTGGGATATGGGGGTGGAGGGGAGGGGGGGCTAATAAATGTGTTTAGACCCCTTTTAAAAGCAAGTTTAGAGCCTGCTTGTAACAATTTAAATAAAAGCAAGCGTACTCAAAAAATGCATTCCGGCAAACCAAACAAGGAAGCAGCACAACAGCAAGATTAAAATAATGAGTCGTTTAAGAGACGGTGTTTATCCCGCGGGCTTTAGCTTCTCGAGCGCGTCGTCCCGCTGCCAGCTGCCTGCGCACATCAACACAGACATCGTAGAGGTCCCATTGAGGGAAGCATGCATTTTCACTCCTGTTACCTCCTTAATCTGCACTTCATTTACACAAACACCCACAAAAAAAAACCGAATCCTTTATTTCTGTCCATATAGGAATAACATGTCTATTACTTACAAATACAATGATCCCAGCCCCCACTTTTTCTCCCCAATTGTATCCGATCAGTTACCACACTCCTCCGAGGTGTCCCGGTCGCTGCTCCACCCCCTCTGCCAATCCAGGGAGGGCTGCAGACCTGCCACATGCCTCCTCCGATACATGTGGAGTCCCCAGCCGCTTCTTTTCACCTGACAGTGAGGAGTTTAGCCAGGGGGACGTTGCTTGTGGGAGGATTACACTATTCCCCTCAGTTCCCCCCGAACAGGTGCCCCGACTGACCAGAGGAGGTGCTAGTGCAGCGACCAGGACACATACCCACATCTGGCTTCCCACCCACAGACACGGCCAATTGTGTCTGTAGGGAGGCCCGACCAAGCCAGAGATAACACAGGGATTCGAACTGGCGATCCCTGTGTTGGTAGGCAATGGAATAGACCGCTATGCTACCCGGATTCCCAATAAAATGAACTTTACATAACGTCACCCTGCGCTTCTGGGTGCACATTAACAATGAATGGGAAGGAGCCCGGGGAGAAGATGAGCAAGCATCCAACACCGAATTGGAACAAACTGATAAGCAAATTGAAGTCCGCGTTGTTCTGAAACTGCCCGGCCAATAGTGGCTCTTGGTCAGTTCGAACTTCATCCCCTCACAAGATCCTACCCGACTATTATTGAAGGACCTTTATGACTTACCATCATTACCTCCCCCACCCTACCTTCTCTGTCTCTTTCTATCAAACACACACGGAAATAAGGGATTGAGAAGGACAGCTGAACAAGTAAGTCCCTATCCATCTGTGTTGTATCTGCAGCCTTATCAGGCACAGATAGGGCCAGCTGTCCATGGACCTCGGTTTGAACAGTCAACTCAAGGGCTGTTATCATGGCCTGTGGTCACAGGCATACACACATAAGCAAACAAATGAACACACAAACACAGGCTATCATTTATAAACATGCACACACACACACACACACACACACACACACACACACACACACACACACACACACACACAACCCCAACACATGAATGTGTATGGAGACAAAGCCTACACAAAAATGCAACTACAGTACAGCTATCCTTAAACATTCTGTACACACACACACACACACGTGTGCATGCACACACACATACCAAAACACATTACACACAGCTTCCTAACAACTCTTCCTCTCTCGGCCGGAAAAATAATTGGCCACACATTCCCCTAACCTATCACTGTTATCATTTCTCTTAGCTGAGTTGACCCTCTCAAAGACCCACAAACACGAACCCCACACACGGTCACCAAGGACAGCGCACACCGACACACAAACGCACCAACACAAACACTCCCCTCACCTGTGCTAATAAGCCCTAGTCTGTCTGCTGAGCTTGCTGTATGAGCTCTGCTATCACCAGTGTCCCTAGTCTGAGGGGGATGCGTGTGTGTGTGTGTGTGTGTGTGTGTGTGTGTGTGTGTGTGTGTGTGTGTTATAGGTTAATTTGTCTCTGAAGGCAGGCATGAGAGGAAAGGGAGTCTTGGAGACACACACGATCATACACACACACACACACACACACACACACAGCCTCAAACACCCACAGACACACACACACGTGCGCACACACATACACACACAGCCTCAAACATACACACACAGCCTCAAACACCCACAGACACACACACGTGCGCATACACACACAGCCTCAAACACACACACACACACACACACACACAGCATCAAATGCCCACAGACCCACACACACACACAGACCCACACACACACTTACTGTTAACACCAGTCTGGCCTCTTGGCTTTGTTATGCAAAGCGATCTCTGGCAGGCAGAGCAGTAAAATTAGTCTTCTCATTACACAGGGGACTTTCCATCATTAAACAAAAACACTGCTAAAGTAGAAGCACAGGAACTGTCACAATGAGGCCTGCACTCACACCTGATCAAACCACAGCGCCTCCCCTCACATTCCCTCACATCTAACTCCCATGGCAGAGCCGTCCTATTCCCTGTTTGCCTTCCACACAAAAAAAAGTTTTAAAAAAATAAAGTAAACAAGACAGACGCGTTCTTTAGCTAACCTCTTACATGTCTCCTATCGATCTCTTTTGTCAAGTCTGCCTTTGTTTTCCCGCGGCAGCCCGAGCCTGAGCAAGCTTGATGAAGTGTTGCCATAAGAGATGAGTACCTCCTCCGTCTCTGTAGTGTGGGTGCTGGAGCAAACAGCAAAGGCGGAGGCGCGAGGAACGCCAAGGCATCCAAAGCGAAGCTCCCGCTGAGCCAAACATTTCTCAGCCTTCTCCTGAGACGTGGCGAGAAACGGCGCAGAGGAGAAGGAGGCACACGCCTTTGATCAAACGGCTGCTGGAGGGAAACATTACAGAAGGGAAAAAGGGAGAGGGGGAGAAAGAGGGAGATAAAGAGGTTTGCCAGAGTGTCAGTTAGTTGGAAAGAGTAAAGAAATCAGATGGGGTGGGGGGGGGGGTGACAGCAAGAAAGAGGGAGAGAACCGTTGGTGAGGGGAACTCGGAGAACTAATAGAAAGAAAGTGTGAGAGTGGAGCGGCGAGAGGATGGATGGTGGTGAGATGCGGGTGGAGAGATGGGAGGCAAGCAAGAACAAGATGGATCTGCAGCATGGGAAATAGTTGTGTTGAGAAGTTATTGCGCTGTGGTGCCCCCTCCAATCGTTTTTCAAGTTATTTTGACTTCCAGGTGTGGAGATTTGTCTACAGGGAACAACCAAAAGATTACAAAAAGTATGACAACAATATCTAAACATTTACCCTGTATCGAGCCCCACAAAATGGGGCGGCATGGTGGCGTAGTGGTTAGAGCTGTCGCCTCACAGCAAGAAGGTCCTGGGTTCAAATCCCGGGGTTGTCCAACCTTAGGGGGTCATCCTCTGTGTGGTGTTTGCATGTTCTCCTCGTGTCTGCGGTGGCTTTTCTCCGGGTGCTCTGGTTTCCCCCACCATCAAAAAAGACATGCATGTTAGGGTTAATACTCCTGACCGAGGCGTGGCAAGATGAGCTGGAGTTGGTCCCTGGGCACTGCACGGCAGCTGCCCACCGCTCCTAGCTACACAGCTAGGATGGGCTAAATGCAGAGCATAATTCCCCTATGGGGATCATTAAAGTATATCAAAATAAAAAAGAGGGTAAAACTACTGTATCATAGGAAATAATGGATTGGTTGAACAAGATCACTCTCTTAGCTTGGTAAAACGACTAAAGTTATAGTTTAAAGCTGAAATTTGTGATTTTTTTCCCATTGATAATTAGTCATTTTATCTGTCAGGACCATGGAGTCAAGTTATTTCCCAGTGGTGGGAGACCC